>NC_054066.1:13015568-13166939 GCF_017639655.2 Falco naumanni | reverse complement strand
AAAACTGAATTAAAATCAGCACCATAGAGCAAGTGTTACTTTATATCTTTTCAAACCATTTCTAAAGTGTTTCGCTTAGTCTCTCAAACCTCGTTTGAAGCGTGGGTAGAGGGTACCTCAGCAGGTGGTTCAGGCGTTGCATGGTCTTACTGTCTTGCCTATGTGCAGACCCAAAAGAATAAAAACCTAAGTGATAAGAATAAAAACGGTAAGTGTGTGAAAGAGGAACATTCTGCAGCTGAACAGATACAGCCCTTCACAGATTTGTTCAGCTACTTCAGTGAACATTTTCCACCCTCTCTGTGACAGTCTAATTTAGGCTCATTAGGTTCAGTATACTAGATCATTTATGTCAAATAATAAAACTTTCCTCGAGAAGTAAAATTCACCACTAAGAAATAAAATTCAACCCCACCAACACTTACTTCTAGGCCAGCTTCACTTTTAAACATTACATCTTATTCACTTTAATCGAGCAGAAAAGAACGCATCTTTTCCTGTGCAGGTAGTTACACACTACAGCCCAGCCATGCCTTGAACAAAATACTGTGGCTATACTTACCTCAAACTCTGCAGCGAGCAGTGTATAAAGTGAGGGGTAAGTAATTAGATTTCTAATCTGTGATTAGAATTCCCCAGTTTAAACTATGAGGAAAAAAAACCTTTTTTTTTTTTTTTTTGCACTTTATGCTTAAATATTTTATGTTAGTTAAATATTTTATATTTAGTAAACATAGTTATGATTTCTACATGTAACACTTAAACAACCCAAATCCTGACTAGCTGAATTATTTCTCTCCACCCCGACCCCCCACCCCCAAAGTGATACTGCCCCAGCCAGAACCCTCCAAGGTTTCCCCCTCTAACATCCCTTTGTTTAAGCAATGGGGCCACAAAAGGTTTCATCCTTACTGGAAGGCTTCCCAGCTTGTTTTTTTTTTATGTTTTAAGACTTGCCTCTCTTGTGTTCACAGGGATGGAGTGGGCAGAAGGTGCAGAAGTTTTTCCTGAAGTCAAACTTCAGCATGATGTTAACTTTTAAAACAACTTATTTTAGGATGAAAGATGGAGGTTTATGCTGTTACACACCTAGCATGTGATAAATTCTGGGTGTTGACTACAACCTCCTGTATCTAGCCTACTCTATTCAGGATAAATATAGATGTCAAGTTCCTCAAACACCGCTCAAAAGTGAGATTCTTAAAAATAAACGCAAGTTATAGATCACAAAATGTGAATAAAATTTATATAAAATTGAGTAGCTGCTCAAACTTGGGAGATCCATGAATTTATTTAAGACTGTTTTCTGGCATCACTACGAGAGATGGGTGAGAAAAACCTGCACAGCAGCATTTAGAATTGCAGATGGTCATATTTTTCACCCTTCCTTTTAGTACCATGCGTAACTTCTAACAGCTTATCCACAGTCTCATGCAGCAGCCATTCAATTAAGCCACAGGTGCAGCAATCTCCCTTCTGAAGTACTCATTTTCTCTTGGATGTTCCTTCTGAACTACGTGTGCAGAAGCTGTGCTGCTGAAGCAGCCAGCACGGACCGAAATTAAACCAGCTAGTCATAAACCAGAAATATATACCAAAGTGGACAACCTATCTGTAACAAGCTGTTCCCCTGCCTACCCCCAGTTTCTCCTTTATATTCACCTCCAGTTACACAGGTGACATTTTCAATAAAGTTAATTTCAATAAATATTTATGCATTCCTGCTTGTGCAGCTGAAGGAATTCCAGAACTTTATGAACGTCCTGAGGACATTGTGGTGTAGTTAAGTCTCTATTTGGCTTTTATTAAAATTAGAAATCTTTTCTCAGCTGTTGCGTAACTGGTTTATGTTCTAAAGGAAATTAAAGACATACTACTTTTATAACCATGTACCTTAAAATCACAGGCAACATGCTGTTTCACAAGAGCTTCCAAAACCTTTAGCAGGTCAGACGTAAGAGGAACCTCAACCACACATCAGGCTACCTCTGAACTCCCTACAACCAAAACCACAACCCTGGGTTAACTAACACCTCTTCCCCTGGTGAGCATCCCCACACCGGGGACACCTCCTGCTGCACTGCAGGGCGCTGGGGGCCTCCCTGAGGACAGCAGGCAGCAGAACCCGTGCCACAGCATTCCCCTGGATCTAAGCATTCAGATGATGGAGCAAAACAGCTGGTCCTCATTTGACTACAGATTGGAAAAACATAAATCCCAGGGAAGAGAGACCCCAGTCCTTGTCTTAAAATTCAAATCCAGTGCTTAGGACAAGAGAGTGTGAGAATTCAGTGGTTCTCACACAACTAAGATGCAACATGCTATAAATGTGTAGGAAAGATCGTGAAATTAATCCATTGCATCTCCTGAAAACTCAAGTGAGTGAATAAATCATTCACTCAACTCAGATTTGAGAAAAAGGGACTCGGTAATATTATCAAATTTCTACTCCATATCACAGCGAGTACTTCTGACAGGCTGAGGTGAAACTTAACTGCCTAGAAATTAAGCTTTATTGTAAACTTGTCTTTTTTTAATGATCTAGTATAGTTGTCCTCTGTAAAAACAGAAGACAATAATCCACAGCCCCTCAGTTCACACAATGGCCAGAATTCAATCCCAGTTTAATGTCTTAAATTTTATAGCCATTTCATCTACACAGTTTGCCCAAGGCAATATGCTCCATTCAGTTAATCAGCAGACAGTTCTCTTCCCATAGTGCAGGGAAGAAACTCAAATGCCAGGGAAAAAATAAGTCACCAACAGCCCAAGAGATGCAGATTTTATAATGAAAATGACCAGCATCAGCTGTAATAAAAACCTCCATACCATAAACTCTGAAGGTTTCATCTCCAGTCTCTGAGCTTCTCTGTTTGCAACAGCGCAGCGCTACCTCTCACAGTACAGATACAGGTGAAAACATCTGGCTCAGTCATTCCTGACACATCGAAGGGATACCTTTTTAGCATGGCTAAAATGATGAAAACTGGTTTCCACCTCCAATGATGACTTTGGTGATAATCTTGATTGCTGGTAATGACCTTGGAAGTTGAATCCTGAGCACAGGCTAATGCCCTGATTCCATAAACCCAAACTGCAAGCATGAATTCCACCCTCCTCTTCCAATGCCAGCTAAATTTTTTACCCAGAACAGTCTGTCATACAGAATTAACTTATTCTGCTAGGTGAAGTCTTTTCATGAAAGATTTCTAAGATCTATCGCATAGACCTTACGCTCACCCTTTCTCCACACCCACCTGTCCAAAGGCACACTTACCATACATACGTTCTAATGACTCAAGTCTCAGACCTAGGTCCAGCCTCAGAAGCCCAAGAGGCTGAACCAGGAAACAGATTCCACACTTGCCTAGAGGCAACCTCTAACAATGTTTGAAGAGTAAAACTGATGGTCTTTATTTAAGGCAAGCAGCTACAGGAAGCTTTCCAGTCCACGCTAGAGTAAAAATAAAAAATAGAGCAAGTAGGTCCAGGGATATCACAACATACTGTGTTTCTTAACTGTGAGCTCCCAGTGAAGATTGTTGCTAACTGGGACTTGTAATCTCTCCCAAATGAATGTTCTGGGCTCTAACAACATCACGAGTTCGTATTCCAGCCTTTCCCATCTTGCAGGAGCACCTGAGGTGTCTTTCCTCTTTTTGGTCTTTCACAGATCTTGCAGAAACTAAATCATCTTGGAGGCATTTGCTCCTCTCAGATTTGACTGATGGGTTCAAGCATCATTGGAGAAAAGGGGAGATGGAGAGAGGCACAGCCAGTGTAACCGCTCACTGCTGCCAAGGGAGATGGCCCCAGCTCTGCCTTTCCTTCCTCCCATGCATCTCATCACATAAACCTGCCTACCCTGGGCTCATCCTACCTTTCCACATGGAAAGTGGTCAAACAAGTGCTAGAGCCGGGGGTGGGAAAGCAAAAGAGTTCGTGACCAGAGCGGAAGCAAGCGGGATGCGGAGTACAGCATCGATTTGGCCCACCTTGTCAAAACACATGCTCCAAATGAACGTACTGTGGATGGTGCTGCATGTTACAAGTGAGCCGTTACCAAAACCAAGGACCATCCATCCTGCTGTCCACCCCTGCTCCCTGCACTGAGCCAATTCAACACACTAAGCCAGGAGAAAGTCAACCTAGTGAAAACAAGCACACACAAAAAAGTATTTTCCCTTAATAATTAAACTGGCCACTCACAGGGCAAAAAAGGCAGCAGAAAGGAAGGAAAAAAAAAAACAAAAACACAAGAGAACAGGAGGCACAGGGAAGGCAAGAACAGGACCCACACCCCACAGCAGCAGCGAGCTGTGACACTGGCCCAGCCGGACACACAGCCTCACACTGCAGCATGGCATGGGTCCGCTCCCTTCATCTGACATGCCTGCACACCATGTGAAGTATTGAAAAGCTGCTCATCATCTCAATATCTGAGCAGTAGTTCCTAATGCGAGGTTTTCTTTGTTCAAGAGAGGATTATACAAGCAGCTACACAGCGAGCAGCCCATGCCTTGTTAATGAGTTTCTGAGAAGCACAGAGGTCATTGTTGACAGTAGAACAGCAGCAGCAATTAGTTCAACACAGGAAGAAGAATCAACATCAACCAGCAGAATAGCTGGTGAGGCCAAGGAACTGCCCTCAGCATAACTCGCACGAACATCGCTCTTTTCCAGGTTAAAGATAAAACCGTTTCTGGATATCAACAAACCATCAATTTTATTGTCGCCATGTCATTTGGAAAAATTTCTACATAAAACACAAAAAATCAAAAGCAAGTTAAGCACATGAAACTACCATTTCCTCTTCAAATAACCACAAACAGAAAACTTTCCAGCGTAGGACGGAGTTACAAGGTAAAACATCCCTGCAACAAGATTAGAGATCAGAAGTGACAAACTGACCAGCTTACCCATGAAAACTGACTGTGCCAACAGAAGCAGGTGGAAGAAAAAAATAATATGCATTTGCTTAAGACTTCTGCATCCTGCATGGGAAAAATATACATGGACAAAATTGAATTCGCATTTTAGTTATGATTCTTGCAAGAGTGGCTTACAACCTGAGCGGCAGCAGTTACAGCGGTGGCATGAACCGGCAGTAGTCTGAAGAGTCTTGCAATAGCTTGTGCAGCAGTGAGAACAAAAAGAAATTTTCAAATACTACTCTGAGCTGCTTAAATAAAAATTAAGCTTATGAACTCAACAGCCTTATGCAGAAAAGTAAACTCTGAAATAGCATTCAGGGTTTGACTGCTACTACCGGTTTTGTAATTTGATAAATCTCATGATAGTGAATAGTTAGTGGACTTGAAGAGAACTGTAAAATTCTCATCTAGATTATTGCACTGTTGCTGTCTTCATCTGTAGAGAATTCACTTCTCTTGTTGGACCTTTGTAACTGCCCCAAAAATCCATAGAGTTTTTTTTAAAAAAAAAAAAAAAAAATGCATAACATCAGTCCAATCTTTACTAAAAAGGCAGTAATTCAAATATCCTACAAAATTACCTTCACCTCAGTGCAGCCAAATGTATGTGTCCTGATGCAAGTATTCAGTGCAGCCCCACAACAGTTGCAAACATCTCGCCACAAATTCATCCAGCAGCTACGTGTGAAAGAGCGAGCAAGCCAGCAACCTAAACCTAGATACAAAGTTCCGGCTTTCCCTAATCCATCTGCAGAACAGACAAAGATCAGAAGCACTGCTGTATTTAAAAGCATTAATCCCACGAAAGGACTGTAAATGCCCATGGAGGAAAAACCCACAAGCAAGCTTCCAGAAGGGATCAGAAGATGTTCAGAACACATGTGCCATTTTTGACCGATCTTGCTTTCTTCACCACAGTATTTTAGTTTTTAAGGCATGTTACAAGAACTCCTTCAAGACACCTTCCCCTTACAGGTACAGGTCAGAGGCAGCACTATTTTCTTTCCAACCTGCCGAAGTCACACCTCAAACACCACCAAAACCTCCCCAAGGACAAACAAAACAGGGTTTCCTATTTTAGTGCTCCGTAACTTGAACGTCTCGGGCAGAGCCGAGGTCTGATACAATTATTACACAGTTTCTGCTCCAAAATCTGCCTGTGAAATTTATTAAATAAAACCAGTACAAATTTGAAAGCTCTCCCAACGGTGGGGATAATCACAAGCTCGCAACTGAAAAAGCACAGAGGCAGTTTTACACGCGGAGAAGCACAATGAATACAATAACCCAGCAGCTTCGGCAGGTTCGCATGCGCTTAGGTAGAGCTGATTTGTAAATGCAGAAAGCAGGAGCACATTCGGTGTCACTGGGACAGATGAACTCAGGTTAGCAATAGTTGCGATTCTAAATATATCCTTTGGAAAACATAATTCGTTACCCTCGTTCATAAGCAGTTTATTCTTACACTGCCAAAACCCCCATGGGGGAGGTGGGGGCGGGGTAGTGCGGGGAACACAAGGTGCCTAGTACCCAAATAATAACCTGACATTGACTTTCAGAAACCAACTCTTCCTCAAATAGTACTACAACACGAATATGCAGCTGGGTGTACAGAGAAGTCAAGGGAAGTCACAGGATTTGAAAAAGGCAGTTCAAATATAAACACATCTGTAACACTGGTAAGGAAATACTTTAATTGTTGGAAGGAAACAATGCAACCACATGGCTTTTCTCCACTGAGACAGGGCCCACCTGCTCAGAGCAAGAGACTGATCAAGTCTGAGACACTCACAGAGGTCAGGACTGGTTCAGAAAAAAAAAAAAAAGAAAAGAACAAAAAAAAAGATGAACTCACAACGGTGTACGTAGGCAGCCTTCACATAAATATCGGAATGCCCTATGGAGCGCTGGGTAGGCTTCACCAAAATGTATCAGCACGAGTCTCAGGTACATTCCCGGGAATATACCACACACATTCCACTCCCAACGTGACCCCACACCGAGACAGGCCCCGGCAGCTGCTGCTTCAGGCTGCAGGGGGGTTACTCAGCCCCACCAGAACTCAGCCAGAGCAAGCTACACTTAGTTTCTCTGCTTCAGATTTCGGATAAATCTAAAGCATGACTATTTACCTCTGCCATCACCCCCAAGGCAGGGCAGGAGAGGACAGATAAGCCCCTCAGCCACTCACGCCTCCCCCCCTCCCAAAGGAAGGGGGGATGCTCACTGACCGTGGGGTGTCAGAGGGCAGTGGGCTCCCTCTTCCCGCACAAACACAAAAACCATTTGGGAACGTGGACCACACCTCTTCAGGCCATAGCTTTTTCTTCTACAAGGATTCATCTGAATGCTACTTCCTGAATCCCAGGATCAATATTTAAATTACCCTTATCATACATTAACGGGGTAATGTTTACCATTTCACTCAAAAAAGCTGCAGAAATGCAAGTCACACACTAATGGCACACTGCAACATGACCTAAGGAAAAATAAATTTCACACACAGCCTTATTTTTAGTCTTCAATATTAACTTGCATCTTTTGTAAAAGATTTGCTGCCAGATGCTGTCTCCTCCCAACTTTTCTTTGCAGAAATCCAAGCTATAATCAAAACTATTTATAAGAGGAGGGGGAAAAAAAGAGTAAGTAGGATCAAAATATGTTCTTTTCAACAGGAAAAAACCCCAGGCATCCAGTTAAGGATATAGATTCTTAATCGCTCTTAAAAGACTATTAGGTACAAAACAGCTTTTCTAAAGCCCAGGATATGAAGCAAAGAACAAGAGGTATGAGAATGGTATTTAGAGAATAAAGGTCCTGAAAAAAGGTATTGCATAATAAAGCTGTTACAAAATAAAGTCTAATGGGTGTGCTCCGCTAGCACTCTAGCTTGGCTTGAGCCTTTTATAATCACCGATAAGAATTTTATAAAAGCTGAAATCAGAATTAATTATTGAAGAGTATGGCTAACCTGTAATGCTAAGTGATTTTCTACCCTGAGGATTTTTAGCTATTAAATGAAATACACAATTGATTCTGCAGATAGAATATTCCTGTGGCGAACTATCATTAGTCTCACCAAGAACACTGACATTTATCACTCTTACATTTATAAACAGCTACAAGATAAAAGTAGTAATTTTGAGTAAGTTAATCAGATCTGAAGTGATCTTCCTATTGTACAGTTACAATTCTCTGCGTCCCCAACAGGTTTTAGTATGTACTTTTTGCTCTAGAAAACCTTACCTAGACTGTGCCAGGTGTGGTTACACAGAATTTAAGAAAAACATAACTTAGTTTCTAATAGTTTAAGCTACCAAAATCTGTACATCGAAAACACCTTGTGCTACAGGGAGAAAGAAAAATATAAAAAATAAACTCTGCATATTTCTAAACAGATTCTTTATAATGTAAACAGATATAACGTGTATTCTTTTCTCATTATCAATGCATCTATCCAATACTCGTTCTAAGAAAGTCTTTACAGTGCACATGCATTCTCCGTGTTTTCAGTATTCCAGATCATCTGTCAGTCCTCACTGGCAAAGAGAATTCTCCACTTAATTCTCAGATTTGCAACAATTTATATAATCTTATAACAAAGTCTCCCATCAGGAACAAAAAAAAAAAAAAAATAAAAAGAGACAGAAGAAAATATATTTTAAAAAAAATTAAATATGCACGTTTTTCAAAAGACCTTTTAACTCCTGCTTCTGTAAGTGTTGCCTCTTAGGCTATATATACATGTACAACATAAGATTTTCTGCCGGCACATTTACAAAATTCTAACAACGTAAAACCTGTAGAGTAATACCACACCATCATCCAGCACTCTGTGCCTGTACAGCTTTTGCTTTTGGAAACAGTTCACAGGAGGCCAGATCCCTTTTAATTTTATGTTTTTATTACAATCTCCCCACACCTCCAAGTATAAACATTGAGCCCTCCCCATTTCTTATCCCTCCCCCACTCCCACCCACAGAAAGGTTGCATGGTAAGAGACCAAGGTGAAGCGATTTAAAGTCACATCAATGCCTAACACACAGAACAGGTTTGGAGAAGGGAAAACCTAACATTAAAAAAAAGTTAAACACAGCCTCTTCATTCCAAAATATTAATAAATAAAATATGTAATAATTTTTTTAATTTTTTCCTGTTTTGAAGAATTTCCACAACAGAGGAATAAATTCAGTAAAACAATGTAAAAGCTGTCCTTTTGGAGTAAAAATCGGTTTTAGAAAACAATAGTGTCCTGTAGGTTGCCATTACTGTACCTATACTTAATGAAGAAGTCAGAGCCTCAGGCTTGCCGTCTTTATTGTTCCCCATGCATGCCATAAATATGGCTTGTTACTTATGCATCATATGTATATGATATATACACATACATATTATGCATCTCTGCAGAGGCCCTTTTTAAAAAATGAACAAAAACATTACTCTGGTGTCACAAATTTCCTGCAATTAAAACGGAGAAATACAAAGCACAGATTTACTTGTAAAGCTTACCATGGCAGGTACCAGACTGCTCAACTGTTCTTACAGTAAAACACCACGGCAGGAAAGAAAACCCATCCACCGGACTCAAAAGGTGCCTTTACGTGGATAGTCAAACTAGTGACAACAGGAAGCGGAACAGCTACCACTATACTGAAAGACCTAAGCACCATAGTATGTCTGAAATACACAGTACTTCCAAACAAACTATGAATTCCTTTAGAGATCTGTATCACCAGTGGGGCAATAAAACAACATCTTAATTTTCTGTTCAGATTTTATTTGAAATCTAATTCAAATTGTCAAAGCTACAAAAAGGGGGAACATTTTGAGTTATTTCTGCTATGTCACAACATTCTAAAACAAAATATCACTACTGCCAGCAGATCAGTTACACACATTTCTGATGAAACTTCTAAACACAAAAATGTTTCTTTTGGGAAACAGTCACAATGAAGATATTTTGTACAATATAAAACAATGACAGGTCTACAGATGCCAATATTCATGAGTATACACGTGCATTCACAAAAAAAAAAATCAGGAATGCTTTTTTGTTTTTTAACAGACTGTTCAGGCACAAAAACAAAACCGCATTTCCAGTAAGTGACAGCATCATAAAAAATATTAACATTGTCAGTGTTTGCTTTTCTTTGACTTCTTGTGAGATCTGTGAGGAGAACGGGACTGAGACCTTGATTTTTTCCCTGACTTTTTAGGGGATCTGGATCGTGATCTTCTTGATCTTTTGGGTGTCCTGGAGCCAGATGGCGACCTGCAAAAAAAAAAAAACCAAAAACAAAAGTTTTACATCAAATTCTAACTTCTAATACCAACTTTTTCTGTAGTTATTTGGCATTCATTTATTGAGCTAAACAAGGTAGAAAATACCTTAATATGGGGAAGTAACAGAATGGTATCTTGCTTTTGAGGAAAAGGCAATTTTTGCATTTTAAGTTTTTTAATGGAATTAGGGCTTAACTTCCATGCTTAGAACCCACAAGAAAAATAACAACAACTCAAATCCTTCTTAAACCAACATAAGGAATTCACAACCTTCCACATATGCCTTAACCACCTTGGCTCTTGTATTAATAGCAGCTTACATCCATATAGAAGAAAACAGAAATGAAAAGTTACATTGAATTGCGTTATGCTGAAGTACTTCTGGCTTTCATCAAACATGTTCAGCTTGTGATGTAACTCCACAGAAAAAGAACAGACACTGAATAAACTTACTGTAATCTAACCCACATGTAAAACACTTATCTGATATAGTCTAAATTGAATGACCATCATATTAAAAAAAACAAACCTCAAATACTTTTCTACTTTTATTTAAATTCCCAAGTTCAGCACAAGAATCAGATTGCTGTAAATATGTACTATGCTTTGCTGAAAGGCATGGCTGAGGAATCTTGTGTTAGTAAGATATCTACAGCTCTAGAAGTGGAAACTGAACTTTCAAGTTTTGAACTACAAAAGCATCAATACAATAATGAAATCTCACCCCAAGTTTAACATTACCTAGAGACAAATATTTGTGTCAGTCTGGATATCAGGAAACCCTACTTCGGAAACAAAAACCCATGAAGAGTATCTAATCTAGATTTTTTCTTTTTTCATTAAAAAACAAACATGGGAGAGGAGCTTCATGTAAGCAAACCAGGGAAAGACTGCACACTCACTTTTAATTCGAGAAGTTCTATACAGAACTTCCTACAGAAGATTTGTCCTTTGAGAATACAAGGCTAATAAAGCAGCAAGGCACTTTGGTTTAAAGCAGGATTTCTCAAAGTTGTCCGTAAACAGGTAAACAAGAACACAGAAATGAAGAGCCCTGCGCTATGAAGGCAGGAGGCTGTATACCCTTCAGACAGCAGTGTCCCAGGATACTAAGCAGGAACATGCGGTATAGTCCATTATGACAGAAAATACTTGTGTATCAAGTGTGCTCTGCTAAAAAACACACAAACAAAAAAACCCAACCAACCACACCTATATTCAACTTCCCCACAACCTGAAATAGACAAGATACCAGTTTACCTTTTGGCTTTTTTACTGACATCTCTGGGAGAATCTTTATGTGATGACCGAGAACGTGAACTCTCTTTGTGAGACCGTTCAGAGCGCTCTGAGCGTTCTGATTTTGGTGATGGAGATTTTGCTCGTCTACTGCCACTGCTGCGAGACGGACTAGGTGAAGCACTGTGTCGTCTTTTCCTTTGTAAAGAAAGCAAATACAGTTATGTACATACACACACAGAGAAGTGAAAATGTATATTAAGGAAATTGATTCCATTCTGTAGTTATTTTCTTTTGCCATGTAATGTTAGATCCTTTTAAGTAATTAAAAAGTAGTAGGCTTTTTATTACTTTAATAACAATACATCAAGCCCAACATGTGCACCAGATTTCTTCTGGTTGAAAAAAAAATTAAGATCTGTGACTCATCTTTTGTTTACTGCAGTGTAAAAACATTCTGTCACAGTTTCCTGAAAAGCAAGGCATTTTACCCTATCTACACTTAACACCACGGAACAGTTTGGCTATACGAGTATTAGAAAATGACAGCATACAATCAACTACCTTAAAACTAGCTGTTTTGAAGGATTTTCACCATGAGATGAATAACATTTAAACCACCACAAATGGTTTGTGGTATGACCAGTATAGTTTTCTAATACACTGCACTCAATTTACTGCTAAAAGAGAGTTAAATATATCCTGTTTTCAACTGGCAATTATTTTACCATCTTTCCTCAGGGCATAAATGAGCCAAAAGGGGGTTCTATGCAAAAGGGTAAGTCACTTGACGCAGGATGAAAATGACAATGCCTTTAAAATTTCGGAGGATGTTTTAATATCCAAAGAGTGCTTCAAGTGGTTTGGGTTGGTTTTTTTTTTTTGTTTTGTGGTTGGGTTTTTTTTGTAAATAATACATGACATAATGTAATTTCAACAAAGATAGTATCTGTGAGATTTTTCTTCCCATCCATTTTACTCCAAGGAAAACTATACCTCTCTTTTCTCGTTGGTGTACATTCCTCCTTTTCCTTCTTATCTTTGGACCTGGAATCAGATTTTTCCTTGTCCTTTTTGTCTCTGTCCCGTTCTCTTTCCAACTCTTTTTCTTTTTCCTAAATTATCAGAAGCATTCATGAATTCAGGTGAGGTGTGACTGATTAGTAAGTATAGACTATCAAGCTAATGACAAAGAGCATAAAAGCACTGAGCACTGAAACAACACAGCACAATCTCAGAAGGAACTAATGGTCACACCATACTGGCTCTTCAAATCTTTACTACTTCTCTGTACACAACAGAAGTATTTGTTGGAACACAAACACTGACAAAAACATAAAAATGTCACCCTATGTGAGAGTCTGAGTATTTAATTGGAAATTAAGTCTTCAATTTTACAAATTTCAGGGAAATATTACAGCTGTAATAGATTTTCTAAACTAAACTATACATCAAAGAAAACCAGGACCCCCTTTCTACTTAAATCACGTGCATTCATCTTCATTAATCCAGACTGAAAATTGAGATAATCTCCAAACTACAAGACATTTAAAGACAAAACAAAAATAAAAACAAGATTCTGTAATAACATCTACCGTGTCAAAAAAAACCACAAATATGGTCCATTTCTATATACTAACAGGACCATTTTTAAAGGAAATTTACACCCTGAGCACACCTCATTTGATATATCTGTCAAATAGTTAGAAAATTAATTATATACAAAAAAGAAACCTAAACCATCAGCAAGTCTGAACACAGAGATCAAGAGATGTGCTTCCTTCAGCACTGGCATTAAAAAAAAATTCCTTCCATAGCAAAAACTGGTAACCCCTGCATACCCCATAAAGATGATAAAGAAGGGGTGATTCAGCTAAATAAAAGAAAAGAGGGGGTACAGGGAAGGGAGGGAGGGGAGATAACACAAGTGCAGGAAATACTAGGACAGCTATACTAATTCAGTCTCACATTTTCTTTACATGGAAGACTTACCAGTAACATTTTAAAGTGTCTCTTATCATTATACCTACTACTGCAAACTATTAGATTCCACTAAAATCAATGGGCTCTTAAAATGTGCCTAGCTTATTTGATAGCATAACTAATTATTTATTTTCTCTTGATAAATAGAAATAAACAGTATTTTACATACAGCTGTAAAGTTCCTATTCTCTTAGCAACATACAATACTACTAGGAAATGTACTCTTGGAAGGCTTGTTCTATAGTAAATTGGACAAAAAACAACGCTAATCACTGAGTTCACGGGAAATGCAATCAGAACCAGTATTACATTATCACTACACAACTAACTTTATTATGTCATTAAAGCAAAAAATAAAGTTATTCACTTAACAATGGGGTTATTATAACTATCATTAAATACTTCTTAACTAAATATTACCTTCATCATTGAAAATGAGACAATTATTACACATCTAAAATATTGCAAGCTGGTTGAACTAGCTCAACACAAGGCAGCTAACAGAGTTATAAGGATTATGATTTCTGGTTTTTTAAGCTACTGTCTCACTACACTTTCTGCACTTACATACAAATCACTTCTTTCTCCAGTTACAGAAAACACTGAGGAAGTGGGAAGTTTGAGGATACAACTACATTTAAAATATTACAAGTATTTAACTGCTAACATCAACCTCTAAATGTGTACATTTCCTTCAGGGAACAGCTTGCTTAATTTTTACAGGTCTCTTTCTTCAAGGTACTGTGCAAAACTACTTTAGTGAATTCATCGGATATTGAGCACCAAGTAAAGCAAAGAACAAGTGCAGACAAACACCTGGTGAAAACTGCCTATTTGCATTTACCTTCCATGAACCTGCATGGGCACCTAATTTCATCATTAATCTGTCAGGCTGTGAAACCAGATTAAAGAAGTGACTGCCACTTACTCTCTCTCACTAAATGCACTGTCCAAACATGTTAAATGTTCTTTCGTTATGTTTCAAAGATTCAAGATCACATGACATCACATATATGCTGCTAATTTTTAATGCTGCTCTGACTTCATAGTCCAGAGAGGACTACTAAAAATGGCAATGGTACAGAATTATTCACTTTTGGGTGCAGTATGAGCTGGAATTATCCAGGAAATCTTAGACACTGGAGAATCAGAAGCACATATACTGCTTAATACTATTCTTTCTCTTCTTTTGGAAGCCTTTAGCACAACGGATCAATTACTAAAAGCAAAATGAAAAGCCTGATGACCATCTTCAATTGACAGCTCTCCCTTCCCTTTCCCACACCTAGCAGTTTGCTTTATGTAGCAGATCCAGAAGTGACCTCTAAGGTTTCAATACATTCTAATGATACCCAACTGTACAGTGTGAAATACTACATCATTTTGATTAAAAAGAGAGATTGTATCTACTCTGCAGAAAGCACTTGGACTTAAGACATGCAGTTTGACATCACAGCAGAATTTTAATGAGAACCATGTGTTGTTATACTTAATGCCACCTTACATTTGATGAACTCAATAAAAGCCTATCACAGAATCAGAGCCAAACATAAAGAATGTTTCTTACCCTCTGGAGCAGCTTGTCTCTATAGTGTTCAACCTGTTCCTGAAAACTCTGGCCTGGTTTCTTGGGTCTTTTCCCAGACTCTAACTCATCCTGAAACTTCATCACCTTAAGCTGTGAAAATAATACTGACCATTAGGTTATTGGGCTTATTATTATGCAGTTAGGCAGGTGGCTGAAAATGAAATTTCCATGATTTATAATCTGTGTTCTTCATTCTTTCTATACAAGTTTGTGCACAAAAAGATACTAACTTTATTTAAACTGGATCAAGGCAGCAAAACCACACACTCATCTGCAGGCACCTGCAGTTGTTTACAGACATAATAAGAACTAAAAATAAAGGGATTTTTTTCTGTTGTTGTACTAAATTCTGTTCCCATTATTAGAACACTGCACTGTAGTATTTCTTATCTGGGTTTTTTTTCTTTCAAAATGAAATCATTTATTGCAGATGTCTTACTTAATATATTGTTTCAACTTCTCTTGTCTACTCCATTTTCCTTCAGAAACAGCCTTTTTTCCATTTAACCCTAAATATTAAAATCAAATGACTGACATAATTAGGACATAAACCAAATGCATCTCCTCTTCAGGGCTGTTTGCACAGTGTGGTTGATTTGAAATAAGTGGGTTTTACTAAAATAATACTCTTCCATGTGCTACCAAGCTTAGCAACAAAATTCAGTTCACTAGTGCTGCTAAATGTAATGCTAAATTTACTACAATAATATCCTCAACTGAGTCACAAAGTTAAGCAAATGTCAGAATTTTTCCATGTGAAATTTTTTTCCCCATCTAGATACACTAAAACCTTTCTCCAAGTTGATTCACACCATTAAACTTCACTTACATCTCTTATCATTTGTCAATTCTCTATTCTTACTGATGTGGCCTTTTACAAACCATCCTTCAATTTTTTTTGGATGAGGAAGTTTTTTTGGTTTTTTGGGGTTTTTTTGGGGGGAGCAGTGAGCTTAGTAGTAAGTCATGTTGTATTTGTCAGCCCTCTTCCAAATGTTTAAGCTCTGAGCCTCCTGTATTTCCTGTTTCAATAACGACCTGCACAGTCATACATATGAGTAGATTTTTCCAGTGCTTGAGGTTTCATTTTTAGCAAACACAAAATATTTTTCTCTTTAGAAATATTTAACTCTTCCACACTGAAAGCACACAAAGGAAAAGAGACTGCAACTGTGTCCATTTTGATTATCTGAAAGGATTCTTATTCTCCAGGTCCTCAATTCCCTAATATGAAGTAGGCACAAAAATCAAAACCTAGAGGTTTTTTCCTTCCCTCTCAAAAGCAGCAGGCCAGATCGGTTATGAAGATAGCATATATTCTAATCAGCCCTTCTAATTACTGACTACGCAGAAAGGAAAGGCATCACAAAAACAAGCCAATCACAAGAACAAATACATTAAGAAACACAAAACCCAGGCAAGGATACCACTACTTTGAACAGGATTCCCTTCCCCTTCAGTTACAGAGCTTATGTCAACAACACATTTTTCAGTTTAGTGTCAAACATGATGGAACAATACGTTTTGGGGAAGAAAAAAAAAAAGGGGGGGGGGGGGGGGGGCGGGGCGGGCTGTGGAGAGAAAGGAAAAAGGGCATTGCTATCTTGTACCATGGCAAATTTCTGACAAATGTACGGCCTACCTCCCTCAATTACAGTGTATGCTCTACCAACCATTGAGCAGTTTACCTTTTTGCTTACAATTCAGCCAACTAAACAGTCAGCAGCCAATGGAAACCTGACATTGTCGTTTGTCACATACCACTCCACCTTCCACAAAAGCATTTTTTCTTCTCCCCCCCCGCCCCCCCCCTTCAAAATACGTTAAGTTTCAAAAGCATGAACACCTCTTGGAACCATATATTCCGTGTCACCCAGTACCACCTGTTCTGGTAAGAAGCCAATATTGCATTCTCTACCACCATGTAAACTCCAAGGCCGTTAGTTGTTCAGCACATTCAGTACTGAAAAGAAGTACAGAGGAGGCTTAGCTGATCCAGAAGGCCTCTGGGATTGTCATGGTATGAACATGCCCATAAAACTTCTGCTTTATTTTCCAACTAAATCACCCAGATAATTAAAAAAAAAACAACACCCAAACAAAAAAGCCAGCACAAAACACCACCCCCTCATTACAAGACTTAATTTCTTTGCATTTTTAGTCAACAAACCTGTGACACGCTCTCTGTTTAACCATATTTTGAAAGCAAGGAAGCTCAAGTCTATGGCCCAATGTATAACCCAAAATGAAGGAAAACTAGGAATCCAATCAACAGGCTTTACTCTATTTCATAAAGTAATCTGGATGCAAGAGATGCTGAACTGCAGCCCACTGCTGGTGTGAAATTTAAAATGCCAACAGCAACTGTGAATGCAACTTCTTCAGTAACTGGGGTGGGGTGGATGGGGTGCTGAGTGGTCATTAGAAGGTGCCTAGGGGAAGAGAGGAAAAACAGGAAAAGCCTCCACAATAACCACCGACTGAACACCTGCTCAAACTCCCAACTATGTTAAGATTGTACAGCTTCCTGAGACAGCTGTGGTCTTACACATGAATCATCAATGAATCTCTCTTCTGCATACCCACTGTATCTGCCCTTGAACCCATGTTAACTGACTCCTTTTAGAAAGATGCTGTGGGTAGAGGAAATCAGCTCTAGTATGTCCTCTGGAAAAGGAGACTAGGTGTTACAAACCGCTGAGATGTTATCAACAGCTCACTACAGAAAGATCATTCTCTTCCACCTTCCTCCTCCACTCCTGTACGCCAGCCAAAGGGTTCTTCCTCCACCCTGCCCTTGCAAGCAGCTGCAGTACTTGGCTGAGCCTTTCATAAGCCAGATCAGCTCACTAATCCAGCAGAAGCCCAACCCCCACCTTCAATTTTTTTCCCCAGTTGCAAAGAGATGTATTGGCTCAGGGGAAGAAATCAAGTGCCAGAGCTCACAGGTAGGATCAGGATATTCCCTTTCAGCAGAGGTGAACAATTAGATTAGATCAGATCAACTCATCCCACAGCTTCATGTATAGCAGCTTTTGCTATCTGCTCTAACACACCACCACAGGAACTAGATTTTAAAAGAGAAGGAATTACTTGGGTCCCAAAGTCCAGAAACGAATTCTCTAAAGAATTCTGCTGCTTAGAACTACTATATAAACTTACATGTTTCATTATCTCCCTTCAGTGTTTCACTGTTCATAGCATATTGGCTGCCCTGAACACTTATGGATCTTTTAATGTACAGTATATGATGCTTATATTCCTATCACACAGTTCCAGATACCACCATCTCCAGGAGAAAGATCCTTAAAACTTGGGCTGAAATCTGCTTAGGCATCTGATCAATAAATTTCCTAAGTATTCCACTTTGTAAACATGCACTTAGAAAGAACTAAAACATTCTCATCGAACTGGTTATTCTTTAACTATTCTCGTCCAACAGACAAAAACTATTACACCTGCCCATCCTCAGGAGCAGACACATTGACTTTATCTACACTATCTCTGGAGTCAGTAATACGCTTGGTAATATGGAAGGGGAAAATTTTTCAAAACCCTGTGCCAAACCTTTGTAATACTAATTTCTTAGACACAGCAGTCCTCCACAGCAGAGAGTTTAGAGGTTTTCAGAGACTGCCCTGCAGAAGTGTCAAGTATCACTGGAGTTCCTGCCAGCAATCTCCACTAAATGCTCCAGCACAGGGATCATGTTTCTTACTAGCCATGAAGAGGTATCTCTCAAGTTCAAGATATACACCTCCACAACATGCCTCTTGTCTACTGGTTCTCATCATGACATTCTCCCCCTTTGACAAGAGTTTAAAACATTCAGCCTCTTCTAGAAGTTGAGGCCTTGATTACAGACTAGCCAGCAGTAAGCCAGCAAGTTACGGAAAAGGGTACCATCTTGCTGCCATGGTTCAGGGAAACCACAGACTGACACCAACTGACGCCCCACCTGTAGCTTTTTGCACTCTGACACAAACAGGTGGCTGTGGGTAGCCTCCCTTGCTTAAAATGAATCTACTTTCAAAAACCGTTCTTGGTTCTCTGATCTTCTGCTGATGCTGTGTCCACAACAGCGGTTTTCAGGATGAAAAAAGGCTTTTTCACAAGAGGTTATTCCACAATTACAGGGCCTCAGAACTTAAGTTGTGTTTGAGCCTGGCCACTTATTTGAGGTAAATTAGCTGCATACTACATACTAGGACTAACTAGGAAGTTAATCACCAGATGCTTGATGAAATACAAGAATTTCTGCTCAATACATAACTGCACTCAAATCTACACTGATTACAGTCTAGATAATCTTGGATAGACATCCAAGCAGACCAAAGTGTTTTGTTTTTCCTTAAAACAGACTTGCCCCAACAATAGCTGCAATAAGTCCTAGACTTTGCCAGAAGCAGAGCAAAATATTTCTTTGAAAGGCTGAGTTTTCCAGCAAGTCTACGAGCAGTGGAATTTCTGCACCTACAATATTCACAATATTAATATATGATACAATATATTATCAACAATAGATGACAGCGATACTTATGCACACATGTGAAATACCATTTCAGCCGTAACAGACCTCTGGCACACTCAATCCCACTCACAGAATGCCATGTGTCTTGGAGCTAAGCAACTCCTTGCTGTTGTCTTCGTGTAAAACAGAAGTACATTTGAAGACCAGAATCTCCTGAATTAACACTACCTTCCATGGAAGAACTGTTATAACTAATGAAACTATCGGTCAAGCAGGAGCCGATTTGTTTCATCTGTTATTACTAAGCCACAATGAGTAAGATATTTAATGGCCATCTTTTTGCCATTTTGCAGTGGCCTCACACGAGCCAGGTACAGAAACCTCCGCAGACAGTAAAGACCAAAGGTTATATTGTTTTAGTGATGATTACAAGCCTCAGATAGCTCCTATAACTTGATGAACAAGTACACAGAAGTGAACATTTTGCGTACTAAGCACCGTAATCCAGAGAAACAGTGGAAACTGTATGGAACTTTGGTGTTTTGACAGAGTTATACAGGGCGCTTGAAATTCAGGACAGGCCTTGGATACAATCTGCTCTTGTGGCCTATGCTACATCTATTCTTACTTTGCACTCCAGTCATTCTCTCTTGGAGACTAAATGCTACACTAAAGGAACTCTGATTCTGTCTGGTAGAACAATTTGTACAAAGAAAGCAAGGAGAGTCACCTCCTTCCCTTTGTGACATGCACAAGAAGGTTATTTGACTCTCAGTGGAAAAATAATTTGCACCTCAAATATCAAGACACATTTTTGGGGAAAAAAATAAAAAAAATATCTCCATCTATGCACTGGGCAGGGGGTTCTGACAGAACACAAACACAGGACAGTGTAAGAGAATCCAACCCTGCATCTCCTGGAGCCCAGTGGTACATAGCAGGAAGGCTGAACAGGAAGACTGAAAACCATTGTTCTTCTACCTCTGATTAAGCAATCAAACACTACTTTGAGGTGTCAGGTGGCTAACACAAAGGCGAGTAAAGGCAGCCTCTAAAAGGGAACAATCTTGTTTGACCCTTTTTGGAAGCCCTGATACATCTGGATTTGTGAAGAGCCTGCCTCCTGCTGCAGATGAAGCCCGCACTGTGCTTTTTTAGAGTAGGATTGTAACATCTCGCGCAGCAAGATGGAGACAGAAGCACCTTAGAGGAAGGTCCAAGGAGGACAATGCTGCTTAGTTGTGTCTGTGAGTTTTTGTACGCTTTGAGGAAACAAGCTTAATGAACAATTTAAACACTGTAGAATTCCCATGTTTCTAACACTTCACAGCACTGAAGTCTACAAAGAGGAATACACCTTCCTTTTAGAGGTCCCTGGGGTGGGGAAAGAGAGACACACGTGCACAGCACCATGAAGACCATTCTGAAATTCGAGTTATAACATAAAGCAAAGCACCAGTCTTTCCACACTTCAAAAAAACAGTAAAGAAATCACTGTTGTTCAGTGTTACAAAAAAGCCTCTGCTCTTGCCAAGTTCTAGAATTGCAGAGTTCTAGTTCTAAGTTCTAATCCACACTTCAGGAAGGTTAACAGAGGTATGGGCGGTGACAAACTGATTTTGGTTTTTTTTGTTTATGTCAATGATTGCCTTCTTTGATGACACCAGTCTGATGGCTACGACTAAAGCTTGTTCCCTACTGCACCTTCCCCTCCCAGCTGACAAACTTAATTTACTAATTGTCTCAAGAATTGTTGTTTCTATTCAAGAATTTCAAAAAAAATCCATGAAAAAACATGTTTCACCTTCCCTAATAGTCACTGTGTAAACTGCTGGAGAATCAGACTTCACTGGGGTTTTTTGCCAAAGATTTTACATGACATTTTTAA
Source organism: Falco naumanni (assembly GCF_017639655.2). Classification (NCBI taxonomy): domain Eukaryota; kingdom Metazoa; phylum Chordata; class Aves; order Falconiformes; family Falconidae; genus Falco; species Falco naumanni. Next base: position 13,145,553 of record NC_054066.1, on the reverse strand, counting down.
CAGCATATATTAAATGGCATAATCGTTAAAGCTGGTAATTGTAGGGTTTTTTTCCCTTCGGTTCATCTCCTCAAATTTAATAATGGATGTGTTCTTTGGGAGGGACTAGGTACACACTAAGAAACTTTGAAATGTAAATGCTCTGAAGTAGTACAGGGAATACTTTCCTGTCAATGACAAACTTGAGGAGAAATTTTAAAACTTAAGTACTTCTACATAGTGTCTGAAATCTTCTGAAAATGAAAAAAATTAAATCCTTTTCTGATCGTTCCAGAAGTCCGAAATGGAGATGGTAATTTACTTACCACAAAGAATAAACTTGGCAACAAGCACTTGAAAACCTCAAATATTTACCACATAAAACTGTTACAACAGACAGGATACATTGACGAAAGAACTTAAAACACTTATGCAGGATAAAATTTGACAACGGTTAAAGTAAATCACTTCCTAATCTGCCTCTGCAGCAGCCAGGGCAACATCTATAAAACAGATACTCAATCTGAAAGGAGCCCTTTTTTCCATAACTGCTACAATCATTATTACAGCAAAATGAAAACTAGTTTCATTTGTACTTTCATTAGTCTAACATCATGCATTTTATACAGAACTACTGCCCCCATGAGTCAAGTCAGGCATAAATACCGTTTATCTTTTCTCAAATTCAGAATTTATTCACTTCAGCTGTGTGTCATGAACTTTCAAACTGATATGCAAAGCAAGATGTTTCTAAGGGCTTAGTTGTAGTCCATTAGTTTTAATAATCTGAATTACTAAACAGAAGCATATTTGGGAAAAACAACTGTGGCATTTTAAAATATTATTGCTTGTACATCTTACAAGAGTATTACGGAGTTTTGCTAATGTCTGGTTTTAGCTAACTAGTACATTATAGCATAAATAGGTAGGCAGCCACAATTCCAACTTCAAAATATTACCCAGATTGTAACGTGTCACTTGGAGAAGTTACAACTGCAACAAGTAGTTTAGCAGGTTTTTAATATCATTTTAACGCACTAAACTAAGGCACAAGAATTTCAGTTTCAGTGGGTTTTAATACTGAATAAAAGCTGGAAAGTCACATGCAATTTTAAACCTGTTTCTGGGCAGCACTATATGACAGAAAGGCTTCACTGCTAGACAAAGCTCATGCTAAATTTCAGTTCCCTTCTCAGTCAATCACAGGCTCAGAAGCCAGCAGGAAAATCTGAGAATGCGCTCATCAACTTTAACAGCTATACTTGGAGGAAGGATAAAAGAAGAAATGAGCCCTATAAACTGCACGTAGGTCTTCAATTAAAACGCCCCACTTCCAGGACCACCTGCGTTTAGTTGCATCTACTTCTTTGTTTGATAGCTGACACCGGGAAAAGAGTAATTTTTAAATGGAAGAAAATACAGACATTTCAAGGCAAGTAACAGAGAGAACAAGAAAAACATAGGACTAAGGCCACATCCAAAAGCCACTCGTATTTGCCAAGAGGAGAAAAGTCTACAGGAACCCAAGCAATCCAAGGCTAACAGTGGTACTAAAAAAAGGACACTGAAAAAGAAGAGTAATTCTCAACATGCAATATCCCCTGACTCAGTATTTCATTTTTTCCCTGAAGTATTTTGGAAGCCAAAACAAGGCAAGGCAAGGCTGTAAACAAATATACCTTTATAACAATACACTGCACTAAAACAACCCCACCACTATATAATAGGACTAAAATTATTTCAGTAAAAATAACTCCCAATTATATGTACAGACCTCAAGGCGGGAGGGGAGGTGGGGAACAGGATTGAAAGGTACAGAAGGGTGGCACAAAACATCACATGCTGACCTCTATCTCTCGGAGTTTGGCACGCTTTTCTTCACTCATTTCTGAATATTTGACTGATGACTTAGATTCAGGCATTTCTTCTTTAATAGGATTGGAATACATGTGTTGCTCTTCTGACTTAGAACTCTGAGTGTCTTCCTCATCCTCACTTTCTTCTTCTTGACTTTAAAGAAAACATAAATAAATTTGTATATATATCTCCATTAATTCTTAAGACTATTATCTGTTACAAAATTTGCCATCTCTCCTACTAAGTTTCTATTAGTTACCAGTTTTGCAATCTGTTAGTTGATTACATTATTTAAAAGTCTGCAGCTACAAAAGTCTCCGTCTGCGAGAGATATATGTCTAATATTTTCATTTAATTAGTTATTTTTTTCTTACTCCTTTAATTTACACTCTTCATGTAGAATGCAGAAGAACGTTTGAAATTTAGTCACAAAATCAGTATTTAACTCAGCTACAATACAAGTCTGCTACCTCAACAAAATCTCTTTAAGTGCTGTAATCAGGCTTTTCAGATACACTAAGTTTTATAAAAGAAAAAAAAAATAATTACACTTTTGTTTTTTGGAAACAAACCTGATACATGGCAGATACACAAATTTATATTCCCAGACTGGCCACTAGAGTGCTGCAGGACTACATACAATGTAGTAAGATATTTAAAGCATTACTAATAGATGTTCTCAATTGCCTAAAGAACGAAGTAAAAGACTGCTCAAAAACAGCAGACAGCATGAAGTCTATCAGCATCCAAAGAAACATATACGTCAAAACATTATTCACTGTGTTTATCTCAAAAGCAAAAGGCAGAGGGTTTAGATACATTCATGCATACCTGACATCAACCTTTCCAAACTGTAAAATACTACTACCTTAGTTCTTACTATTTGACATAAAGTTATCAAATCAGCATCAATGTACATCAAATGTTAACAACTCTACTAAAAGGTGTAATATATTGTGTTAGAAAAACATTACGGGGGCCGAAAGCAATGCCACACTAAAATCCTGATTTCTCTCCAATTTCTTATTTTCCTACTTTCTAAATTTCATTTTTGTTCTGCTCTTATAATACATATATATTTTATAGGGAGTTCCACAGACACCCAACTTTAGTTGAACATGTTTTCATCAGAATGAAAAAGTATTTACTTTTGAATTTCCTCCTCCTCAGATTCTTCATGTTGGTCAAAAAGTTCCCACTTAGAAGTAGTAACAGCTAGAAGAGACAGTAAAATAATTTTAACAACAGAAAAACCTATCACTTAATCTGAAAATTAATATTTGTACACGTAATAAAAATAATGTGATAAATTTTACCAGCACCTAGCACTTAATACAGACTTTCTGTTTCACAGAAATACTCAGAACTATACATCATCAGAATATTTACTATTTACAGAACTATTAATTTACCCTGCATATCATGTTTGAATAAATCCTTCAATAGCAGACAAGTATTTGTCAGTTTGCAAAATCTCATCTTCCAAACAAAAATTTGGAAAGACTGCCAACCACATACCCAGATTTTTTTTTCAATATTTATTCTTAATGAACTAGAAATTATTTTTAAAGGTTGGTAAGTTACTGAAGTAGAATAACATAAACAAAAAACTACAAAATTCACTAAGGTTAAAAACCAATAAAAGAAGTTACAATTGGAAAAATCCTACTGTATAACTGAAGAAATTATATTAGCACTTGAAAACAGACCAGTTAGAAAATAATCATGAGATAGGTAAGTGACATTAAGCTTTCAGGTCACTTCGGAAAGTGTCTTAGTTTAATATGTACTTTGAAAACTAACCTTGAGCTTCCAATTCTGATTCATCCACTGCCTCCCACTTCGAAGGGGCAACTTTAAATATCGGCTCATTCTTTTTTGAGTCTTCAGCCGTATCCACTGTTAGGGAAAGAGACATAGAAAATAATTTCCAAAGTTCTACAAAATTTCAAATGGGAAAACCCTAACATAACAATCAGATTTATATAATTAAGCTTATTATACCACTTTAATATTTGCAAAGAAAAGAAATTAGGATTTGGAACCTGATATGCATATCATCAGAAAACACCTGCGTCTCTGTAGCAATTACAATTTAAAAGCAGTTCTTAAACTCATTCTTCCTAGAACAGACTGAAAATAGCCAATTCAACATTTTACAAAACTACATGACATGTTAATTCTTGGCTGTACTTGTAAAAACTATTTGGGGGAAAAAAAAGGTCATCAAAAATTGAAGATTCAAATTGCAAGTAAAGTTTAAACACTTCATACAAGGTACTCCATCAAGATCATCATCCAGCGATTTAATTGGGACTCCATCCAGATCATCAATAGGAGCAGCATCAATAGGAATTCCATCCACATCTTCCAGTGGAGCACCGTCAAGTTCTTCCTCAATGGGAGCACCATCAAGATCATCCGGTACCTCCTGAGAGCAAATAATAGTTAATTATTTCTAGAACTAATCTACATTGCTTTTCTTTACTTCTCCAACTAGTGATTCATTTCTTTTTAAAGGAGTAGCTTTAAAAATACACAAACCCCCAGAAAATCTCAACTTTACAAATTTTTGCTACTAAGTACAGTTGCTTATTGCAAAGGAAAAATACAACAATATCCTCCTATAAAAAAAAAATCACAAGCAAGAATGTGGTATTTGTGCACAATGTACTGGAAGCTTTCCATTACCCATATTCAAAAGAAGAGCTATTAAGCTGAGGTTTAGCTTGAAATGAGCCACAGTCTGATAAATCATGCTTACTACATACAAAAAATTCCCTAACCACCAGTAATCTGAACAACTGACAAAAATCAACTATTTAGCAGGAACATAAATTTAAGGAACACACCTAAGTGATAAATACACCTACATATTCTAACTTGTTAGGTACCAGCACTGTCCTTCACACATGCATGTTCATCCCACCCTACTGCAAAGGGAAGGAAGCAAACCTTCCAACGATACTGTAGGTCTCCCTCCCATCGCTCTGAAAGGCATGCTGCCACAGAGTTACCAATGAACTTATCCTGAACATACATCCACTTATTAGCGTCTACTGTTTTGATTCTCTTAAAAAATTTTTATATGCAACTGTAAACATATCAGAATACATTCACACAGTGCTAATGGTATTCCATAAATTTTAAGCCTAGAGCTTCAAAATATTGAATAATAATTTATACACATCACTAAGCAACAACTGAACCTCACTACATATCCTGTTCAAAAGAGGGGGGGGGGGGTGAGAAAGAGAGAAAGAGAGAGACAGAGAGGGGGAGAGGGAGAGATGCTGTAGCATAACTAGAAAGTTATCAACTTACTGTTCTAATACAACACAGCAAAGATCAAAGTAGAATATCACCAGTGTAAATGATCTATCACAATCTTCCTCTCAAACTAAGAAAGCTCATGTGGCTCCATTACATCCAAGTGTGACACTCAAACCAAAAGAAAGTGGATGATTCAGGTAGCCAGATGCCTAGCTATTTAGAACTGTCAGCGATTAAAACTAATGCCTGAAATTCTAACTCAAAATTCACAGAGAGATACTACAGTATTTCCACTATAAAGGAAATACCTGTCATTCTGCACTAGTCTGCCCTGAAATGGTTTTACAATTGAACTCCACCACAGCACCTAATCTATAAGCAACAAACACACAAGCAAATTAAAACTTATTTTCTTTGGAATCCTTGCTCTTAAATACAGTATCGTAAGGTATTTTCAGATGCAAATTCTGTTTATTCACCTTAACATAGGTATCAAAATAATCCTTGCAAGCCCTATTTTATATTTATACATTTTTCCTTACTATCTACTAGCATCACTACCAAGGTCACTTACCTCCGTTTCTTTATCTTCCATGATATTTACAAGCCCCAAGAAAATATTCTGTAGTTTGATCAGAAATGGTTCTGGATAGATCGCCCAGTCTTCCCATGCTCGGAAGCATGTCATTACCCGTTGCTAGAAGTAATAGAAAAAGAAATGCTAATAAATTTGTATTAAGAAATGTTAAGTGATAGGAAATACACCACAGACAACTACTACTATAGACAGCTACTCTTAAGTAGTCCCATACTGGAGAATATTACAATGATACTATGCTGGGCAAGACTAGTAATTGAACAAAAAAAACAGAGAGGAACTACTTTTTTTAAAAAAGTCTCACTTCCATTTCATTTTTCCTTTAAATTCCTGTTACATTATCAATTTCAGCTGTTCAGTTCCTAGCCCAATAGTAAATTTCATTCTGCCTAGATGTTCCAAGCAAGTGCCTCTACTAAATGTAACAGAAAATATCTTTCCTTTTGTAAATTAAAATAACTAAAATTTAACACTGGCTTATTCATACTACTGAACTGAAATCATGTTCCTACTTTCATTTGTGTGTAGAAGTGAAGTATATTTGAAATGATGGGCTTCAGCACAAACCTGACACATTAAATGTAGCTAGAGATGTAGACATTATTAAAAAAAAAAGTAAAATCTACTGCCTGTCTTCACTATACTACTTAATAAACAGGTCTAAAATAGCAGATAACTGAAATTAATTCTCAATCCAGAGCAACTGGGAGCAGAGAAGGTAGGACAACTGGAATAAAGACCTTAACACAGAAAAACTAGCTACACTGTAAGCCTGAATTTAAAGATTCTGATTAGAAAGAAAAAAAAAAGGACAAAACAGAAGAACTGTTGACACATCTTTAAAACAGGATAAGGAAAAGCTACGCCGGCAGTGAGAATGGGGAGAAGCAGAGTACTTTATCTCAAAAATCACTTTCAACTACTTATGGTCAGATTGTTTATCAAATCTTAAAAAAATAAAGCCTAGCTATCACAAAAATATTAAAAAGTAACTTTGTGCTGTTATGTCCAGCAGTTTCCTTCCACGCTGAGCAGCCCAGATTTATTTTTGAAACTAAAATATAGGTGGTCCAACAATAATCAAAAAGCTAGAAGGTCTTGTTTGCAGTTCCAAGTACTAGACAGATACCCTCTCAACTCCACAACTACACATCTACCAGTACACTTCAACTGTTGGATGCTAATTTTCTTCCTCAATTTCACGGCTATCTCTGCAAGACAGAAAACTTAAATTTCATTTTTTATTTTTTTAAAAAACAACTTAGTTAAAAAGCTTGAGGTCTAAGCCACCTATCACAGTATGCAATCTCTTGTGCAGGAGCATCTATTTATTTGACTTCTATGTCATGTAAGTAACAATGAAATACATACCTTGAAATTTTCAGACTGTAAATGGCCTTGTATTGTACGGTAAGTAGCATTGAGATCAGAGAATATCTGACATAATTTTGTTTCAAAACTAGAATTAAACATATACATTTCTTTAGTTAAACTTTGTAATACAGGCTTTCTGGACATATATAATTCACGAAAATACCTGGGACACAGGACTCAAAAGCACAAGGTTCTGATCCCTATAGTAGCCATGAACTGAACTATAAAGCAAATATGATTACTATATATTAGATCACCTTGGACAACAACAGAACTGTGAAGGGAGATCTTCACATCTGCTGCAGTCTCTTTATACAGCCTAGAAAGATTGGAGGAGGATAAAAGGAGTTTTACAACCTTATACACAATGAAAGAATGGTCTCAAAATTCAATTTTAAAAAAAATCTTAGTTACCTTTCTGTTCTGATTTACTCAATCAGGTGCTCAGTGAAAGCACAGGGATTAACAGCTGCCTAGCTACCCTTGAATTTCTCTCAATGTGCAAAAAATGAACCAGCACAGCAAAGACACACTGCAACAACAAACATTTGCAATCACTAGAGTTTTGTAACACGCTGAATATTCCCCATCAAGCTACTGCAATACCAGAAAGACTCCAGGCAGCAGACACAAGCAAGTATCTAAAAAGGACAAAGGTCCTCTCCCTTGGACACTTTTCCTAAATTCTGCTCAACACCTTAGAAATAAAATAATCCCATTATAAGTTCTCCAAAGTTCATGGAGAATTAAAAAACAGCTTTTAACTAAAAAAAAAGAAAATTTCAAAAATTAACTATTTCACATGGGTTATTTGCTATACCATACCTTGAATATTATCTACAAACTGTCTTTCTGTAAAGAGGCACAAGTTATTCTCACCTCTGTGAGGTTCCATGCCAGCATTCCCTTGCATAGGGCATATACACTTTTTGCATTACAAAGCAATACTATGCACCAACATGCTGCATCTTACACATTTTCAGGCAAAGATATGTAAGTATCACCAGTGTTGTAACAGCAGCCTCATAGAAAAGTGTCACTTTCGCTACAACCACATTTAACCAGTGATGTACAAAACTGAAATCAGAATATTCTTTTTCTTTTATTCATCATCAACTAAAATATTATACTTACAATTTTCGATAGTAGGAAGCATTGGCAACTTTAGCCGAAGAGTTGTATAACACGTCTGACACTAGATATAATCTTGCAATCTACAATAAAGCACATTTCACGTTAAGATAACTCTAGAGTTTTAATTACCCAGAAAACATATGCATTTTTCCAGAAACGATACAAGTACCTAGAAGTATTGAATTACAACTAAGTGTACGTAGCCATATTGTTAATAAACATGCTAAGAGCCAATTAGCCCTCTGTTATGCTACAGGTTACTACCACTGCAACATGACACTATATAGTATTACAAAAATCATGGCATTCCAATTTTTATTTCCTTGTTTGAACAGACTATTCTGCTGTTTTCAACTTCGCAGGAAGGCAGAACATCATTTACAAGCAAGGTGAAAAAGAATAAAAATATATAACAAAATTCTACAGGAAAAAAGCATACTTAAATTCAAGCCCACATTTTAATACAAAACCTCAGTGCTATCTGAAACTTATGAAATAATGCTTGTAAATGAGATGCACATGCTGTTAAGTGAGCTCTTCCCCCAGAATACAAAATCTCCACACCTTCTTCGGAAGAGGAGTCTTCAGAATGGACAATGATTCTGTAATGCAGTCTACAATTTCTTCAGCAGCTTCCGCATTATTTAGACAGAAAACCATTGCATCACCAATATCATTTTTCCGAGGTGTTAATCCACGCAGAATTTCCTCTAATTTGTCCCTCTGTCTGAAATATCAGAAATATTAATACTTTCAATATAAAATTAACAGTACCTTGGTGAATTTCCATTTAACAATGTCTTATTTTTCCATCTTTATGACAAAAGCAATTTATAATATTTTATATTCTGTTGCTTAAATTTTTTCAGTGACTGATGACCATATGCATCCACATTACATAAATAAAGTGCAAAAAATTCCCACTCAGGTCTTGACTACATACAGAAATCAAGAAAAACAAGTGAGAAGTACCTAATGCAGCACATCAGTATCTCTAATAAACTGAATTCATAATGATAATGACTTTACATGCATCCATTTTGATTTAGACTTAGAGTGTGCAAGTGATTTCTGCTGTGGAAAGCATTAGATTCATAAAGCTACTAAAAGCGATTATTTCAGGTTTTCCCTGACCTCCACATACAGAGAACACTCTGAAAATCTTATCTTTTTGATCCTTTCAAAAAGATGACATAAGAAATAAATTATGTCTTAAAACCTCCATGACTATCACTGGTATCATAACTATGACGAAAAGAACAAAACACGAGAAATTCCACATGCTAAGGACACAGCTGGATAGCAAAATTAAGAAAATCACGGATATGTTTCCACTACACTTACAACTCACAGCAAAGCACTCCGATGATCTGTCTCTTCCTGCTTATTAAAAACTGCTCTGTTTTAATGTCTCATGAACAGCATCAATAAGTTTAAGATTATAATAACTGTTTAGTTCATGAGATCATAGCGATATTGACAAAGGTGCTTTATACCCCCACCAACAGACAGGAACAGAAAAATGTAGACGAACTCTCATCTTCCCAATCCCCTCCAAACAAAGGGTTAACAGTAACTGGATTGAAAGGACTCATTGTTCAATGATGACAAATCTAACCACATCCAAAATGCATTCAGCAACAAGTATAATCAAAAGAGACTAACTGAAAAGCACTGAGGTTAAGAGAGTTTCTAATAATACTATGATAAGCATGGTAACATCTTAGGGATGATGCATTATACCTACAAAAACAAAACAGGAAAAAAACAAACAGGTTAGCAGTTAAAACAGCAATATAAATTGATGGGTGTTCATACTCTTCCTTAAGTGCACCCTTCTTGTTCGGTTCCTCCACAAACGCTTCTGTTTCTTGCTCTTCTGACATCCCATGCAAGTATGGATTCAAAGGTGGTGGCCTCCAAAATGATCCATTTTTGAACATACGGAAATCTTCTGTCCTCCACTTGGTTGGAGCATCTCCCTACAAAAAAAAGAAGTATTTTTATTTTGGTGTTCTCTAATTTCATTATGCTTGAAGTTACGAATTGTCACTGATTCTACTTGCCTGAAGAATTGAGTAAAGCTTCCATCTGTAATATACGTGGGCTGGAGTCTGGTTTTCAAATAAAAACCTAAACCAAAAAGTAGACATAAAACCTATTACAAATTATTTAACTGAAGCAAATTCAGAGGAACTAACAAAAAAAAAAATAACCAAACCCTGTTCAGAATCCCACCTCAGCTACCAGTGAATTTAAGATAGCTGAAGTCATGTACACCCACAGTGCATCTGTGCAGAACAAGTGCAACTGCTCCATGCACATACATATGGAATCTGCAAAGCAGAGTGCAGAATTCCACAGAGGCACAGTATTTCTCAGAAGTTGAAAGCAGAATGAACAGGGTCAGAAAGAATGACTGCAGCCCCACGGTACAGCAGAAAAATCATCAGTGCAAAGAGTAACTACGGGAGCAACTGCAACCTCAGCACAAGTGGTGCAGGAACTCAGTTAGGCAGTTCAGTTGCTCAGATTGAATACCAAATGACTTGAAGTGTTCTACCGGTAAATTGTCTGTCTCAACACCAACAAGATTAGGGAAGGCAGGGAAAAAAAACCCGAACCAACCAAAATGGCAGCGTGTTTTTATGGCTAGGGTATTTTGACCTGCATATTTTCTCAATTTGCATATAAAAACCATATATGAAGCACTTCAACCTTACTGCAAATAAAAATTCTTTGTAAAGATCACTTCATATTTCCCTGAAAAAGTTTTTCAAAGACTGCATTTCACAAGAAATTTGGAAATTGATCCTTTTTTTTTTTTTCCATTAATGACAAGAACTAGAAATTCTGACAACTTCACTATGTCAGCTCAAGTTTAATCCTATTTGTATTGGCATCAAAGAAAAATGACTCCCAACTCTTGCTAAAGGTTAAAAATTAGGTTCTGGGAAGACTGGACTTAATTAAATTGAGTTCCTCTGTCTGTTTTGAAGAGAATTTTTTGTTGGTTTTTTTTTAAAAAAATGTATGCTACTGCTTCCACTGATGACTTTGAATCCCTCAGAAAAGTAGGCATTAAATGAAAAATGTATTTATTATATATATTTTATGTACGTACAAATGTATTTTATAGTGTGTATATAGTATTTACTTATATGCGCACATTAGTAATAACTGGAATAAAAGTATATTCTTCATAAAAAGACAGCATAAACATTTGTACGATTTATAAAAAAGTCTGCATCTAGAAATAGAAACAGTAAAACTAACTCTTACTAGTATTTCAGAAACAAAAATTATTAGCAACAGTGAAAATATTTAGTGCTGTTTCAAACTGAAGCAATGTAATAAGCACCTGAACATTGGATTGTTGATTTCTCGGTTCATGATCATGGCTTCAAACATAGGCCCTTCCCGTACCACAAACTCTATCATGCGATGTATCAAAGCGAGCAAATTCCTACAACAACAACACAGTTAAAGAAAAATTGATTCAGACCTAACACTATATAAAACTACACTCCACCTAAGATACTACAACTGTGCAGGAGATTATTTTGCTGTATTGTTAAGAAAACTGCATAGAAGATAAGGTAACATGGAACATATTATAGCCTTGCATCATAGACATGGGCATTCTAAAATATAAACATGCCTAGAAATGGTGGAGTACGAATTTAAGAGGAGACCTCTTTCCTGAATTTCCACGGCTTAACCTACAACCATCTCTCACTTAGCAGAAGCTTAAAAGTCCTTATGCATAAAAATAGGCAACTGAAGACCAAAGTACAACTAACTATTAAAAACTAAGCCCTCATCTAAATTGCCTAGAACTCAGACCAATGTTAGCTGAAGTTCTACGAAGGACTTAGTGGCTGAATATTACGCTCAAAATTAAACACCCATATTTTTGAATATTCAATACAAACTGCATTCAGCTTTCAAACTATTCAAGTATGAAAGAAAAAGCAAATAGCCTTCTTGATGCCAAACAGGGCAATGGTTTTATTAAATTTAGATAATGTGTCTTTGGTCAAGACTCAACTACTGGTATAGAACAAACCTGTCCATCATTCCGTGTCATACCATCCAACGTTTCCTCCCTCATACACTCAAGTGAACAAATGACAATTAAAAAAAATAAAAATCTATATTTGTTTGACTCAGCACTCATCTGAAAATGCAGAGCCACTTGTAAGCACGCTAAGAGCTGACAGTCATATAAACTTTATAAAGAATAGTGATCATCAGTTTCCAACCTTTTGGCAATTTTTGGAAACAGGATCCTGAATTTTCAAACATAGATTACCTACATATATCAAAAGCTTCACAGCATGTGTCCTTTGAATGTGATGCAAACAAAAAAAATGCACAGATTTTTACATTTTTCGATTTATTTTCTTAGATTTAACAAATGGATAGTTTCTTTGCATGTATCATTGGACTTCCTTTTAGCAATGTTTTAATTATTAAAATTCAAAAATTGTTCCATTGAAAAACGGCAGAATTTTCTACTACTTCTTAGTAACGAGGTAATTGTTTTCTACCATGAGTATTCAAAGTTTTGCCACAGATGATGTAATGCACTAGATAAAAAAATTTCAACTTAAAAACATAGTAATAAAAACCTGCCCCTGCTATCTGCAAACTTAGCAAATGTTCTGTTTTATACCAGCTAGCATTAAATCTACATTTGCCTCAAATACTACACAAAAAAACCAAACAACTACCAGCTCAATTTTCCTGTCTGTTTGCTTTTTATAATCCCAGAAATATTGTAAAGACGACATGGTCTCAATAATCCTGTAGCCATTTTATTTAAAGCAACATTCTGGAAGTCTAAATAGTAAGACTGTTCTTGTTATATGAACTGTATTTGAAAACATCAGTAAGAAAAAGATTTACAATTAGCTTTCAAGCCCCTGAGCTATTACAATATGCATTTATTTTAAGGCAAGTTCAGTGTGATCATTTCTGGCTTCCTGCAGAACCACGGCACCAGTTTTCATCTAATTTTTCTTTCATTGAGAACAATGAAGTTGCATAAAAGCAGATTATGCCTGAACAAGAACATCTGCTTTGGCAAGACCTCAGATGTATGAAAAAAGATTCAGTACATCCCATATCTGAAAGAGGGTATCACATGCATTTCGTATGTAAGACATGACTACTTGAAAGTTAACTTCTCAGAAAAACTTTGATTGTCTATATATAGTAAGAGATGTTAAATCCAATATTGAGTATTTTCACACAAAGGAGAAAAATTTCTGCATGATGTGATGTTTTCAAATATAATTCAATTACCATGAGCTTTTCTTATCATATGAGCTTTCAAAATGCTACAGTAAATAAAATGGAAACACACCTTTCTCTGAAAGCTAAATACCCTGTAAGCACTGTGCAGTTTTTACATGTATTCGTTCTACTACTCAATATGGTTCTCAAATCAAGACTCATCCAGGTAACCCTTAAACATTCATGTCTCTACCCAACAAAAACTGTACTGTCCTAAAATTTCATCAAAAATACTAGTGCATTTGAGCATCTATTGACAGATACGTTAATATACTACTATAACTAGCTTCACAAATCTTTCTTCCCCCCCCACACACGCAAAAAAAAAAAAAAAGAAAAAAGGGACTTTGTGACAATTAAAACAGTGTAGTAAAAAAGATGATAGTCTTAAGTGCATTATTTTAAAATGTCATTTAGCTTAAGTTGGCCAACAAAAAAAGCTTTTCAGTTATAATAAAACCACATTTATTGGAGCCGATCGTACCAATGTCTGGTCAAAAACTGTATACTTTCCCAATCCATCCCATGATGTTTTCCTGGTCCCCCGCTGCCGCAGACAGTTCAGCTGGTGTTGCTCACCAAGGCCAATGTCAAAGAGAATTTGGTAATCTTTTGTGCTTATTTACTTTTAAAACAGTGTTGTGTTCCTATGTTTGGGAAAAGGTTCTAGCTTAACTGAGCAAGAGTATACCTACACTAGTGTGAAGAAGGTAGGAGCACTGATGGGGACCAAAATGGAAAAATACCCTTGCAACAGAGAACTACCTTTTTGAGTGACCAGAATTATTAACTGTTGCACATTTAAAAAGAAAGCAGAAATAAAAACTGATTTTTAACTGAACTGGTCGCAAATTATATAAGTCAAAACAAAACACACAAAATAAAGGAAAGAAAAAAGAACCCCCTCAAAGGTTTGTGTCAGGACTTCTACAGCATCTCTTAAGACAAGCTATTTCACCCTACTGTTCACTCACAAAATTATCCTGCAACTATTTCTAGTGCTCAAATTAAATGCAAAAGATAATTACTTAAATCAATCCTCACTAAAAAAAAGTTAAGATGAGAATAATAAGACTGTAACACACACATTTCTCTCCAGTGTCATGAAAGAACCATTGCTCAGTCAAGCCATTACCTTTTCCTCAACATCACCATTTTTCTTTAAAATTCCGAAGGGGAAATTGTCTATATTTAGATCAGTAATAATAAAGAAAAACATGTACCTTTCTGTTGGGATAACCACTTTGACTATGGCTTGCGACAGAGTCTGTATATGAAGTCACATCAGATAATAAACATAGAATATGTGAGTATTGTTAACAAGTAACAAGCAAAAATATACATATGCAATGAAAATACTACACATCTATCACAAGTTTTGCAGGCAATCACTGCTGTGAAGTTATAACTAAGCAATTACACAAAACGCAAATGGTTGCGTCAGTGAACCATAAAGGTTCACTAATTGCAAAGTATCAGAACATTCCTGTCAGAATGCACATTGAGGCACTGCATAGGAACTACACTGCATATAATTAAGAAAGGAGTTCTTAAGTTTATGAAAAAGATTCTAAACTATTTGACTTGGATCACATTGGTATTACTTTATTCCCAAGTCTTACAAAAAACAGCCCTAACATTTAAGTGTCATTCAAAGAATCAACAAATTCTTACAAATGTAAATAAAGTTGGTTTGTGATTACAAGATACTTACCCCTTTATCAGCTAACATTCCAGAAAAAGTTTGAAAACTGACTCCATAAGTAGCATAAAATACTTACTCAACGTCCAGATTAATTACCTTCTACACAAAATACATCAACTCCTCTACTGCAAAAATAATACTACCCAAATTAAAATGTAGTACTTTTAATAAAGAAAACAATTTAGATACTGCAATTTGGCAGCCAACAAAATGGGGGGACGTAGGAGAAAAAAATCCAGGGAGCCTGGAGGGGGAAAATGATAGCCAGGTTTAAAGGAGGACTAAAATAAATGAAACCCCAATATACTGTACCCTAACAAGGACATGAAACAGAGCTTCAGGAATTAAGTAGGTTCCCTTGGGCTACAGCAGGGAGCCAGTGAGTGTGTACACTAAGGGCCGCCAAAGTCAGCGTGAACAATGCAAATCTACGAAGCCACTGAAATACTGTCACAGATGTAGTATTTAAAAATGAGATATGGCCCAGGGTACTGTAAGTTACCTTCTCGAAATCTTCCTTGTTTTTTGGTGGTGGTAACATTGGAGCATTAGGATTCTTCAATCGCTCCCTAGGCTGGGCATTAAAAGGCAGTCCAGACGGAGGCGGCGGGAGGGTATGCTCCATCATAGAAGGTGGAATGTATATTGGATGTGGTGGTATAGGTACGGCTTTGCCCCAACCTAGCTTCATTTCAAACGACATAATCATCTTGCCTGAAAAACGGAAAGTAAAACAAAACCAAAACAAAAATACCATTATGTCATAAATTGGTTCTGCCTTGCTCAAGATTTCTGCAAGTTAAGTGCAGCATTTAGGTTTTGCCTGCCATGGTTTACTTTTTACATTGTTGATTAGTGTATCACACCTATGTGACACATACATCATGTGCAAATGAAAACCTGTTACATTAAATATTTTATTAATCTCCACCCAACATACATTTAAGGAGACTATAGTACACAACTACTTGATTTGGGGGGACGATGATGACTTTTTAAATTTGATATTCAGCACATCAGAACGAAGACAGTAATTTTTAAATTGTATTATTTCAGCACTACAATTCTTCAAAACATTGTGTTCACAGTAACAAATTTCAAATGATGTTATTCAAAACCAGATGTAGTAACTAGTTAGAACCCTTACACAGTGTAAGCCTATTTACTAACAGTTCTAGTAAAGGATCATTTTCAGTAAGCTATGCAAGGGAAACCTTGTCTTTTTTATTCTTTTTGTCTAGGATGCTGATTTTTGATTTTCAGGTTCTGTGCACTGTAAGGACTAGTTGCTTCCCCCCCCTCCCCCCCACCAAAACCAAGATAGACAAGATATAGTCCATATGCAAAATTACCTCCCACTGACATGTTCAAAACAGCCAGAAATGTTACATTTTTACCCACAGCAAAAGCCATCAATATTCCAGCCCTTCTGTATGCTATAATTTGGAAACATTCAGCTGCCAGTAAACAGTCAGTGTAAACTAAAATCACTGCCAGCATGGTATCTACTGGAGTTACAGCATACCTATCACTAGTCTGATAAAACAACTTGACGATACATTTACAGTTCCTTCTCAATATTCCTACAAAGGTGATTACAACTCCAAGCCAAGAAATCTGTTTACCATTTAAATTCTTCAACGCTCTTTCAGCATCTCTCCTGTTCATAAAGGCAACAAAGCCACAATTTCTTTCTCTTGCTCTTTCTTCATCAGTTCTTGGCCACATAATTTTAACACTAGCTAATGGTCCAAAGCGTCCAAATTCTTGACATAACATCTCTTCGTTCATCTACAGGAGAAAAGGTAAAAATTTGCATCTTTCTACTGTGTTTCTAAGACAATCATTGTCCAAGTTTCAAGATTTTAATTTTTCTGAGGTTCTTTAAAAAGTTGATACCCCCCAACCCTGCAAAAACAGTAATTAAGAAACCTGTATTTAAAACTCAGCACACTCAGATTTTTGAGATATGACCCACCTTGCACAAAGATATCCATGGAAAAGTAATTTTAACTGAGCAGTTTTACATCTAGTAACTGACAGTCTAAACCTTAACTTTTGCAGCACCACATACAGAGCATTTATTCAAATGAATACTGCCTCTACAGTCACCAACTGTACCTCATATACAGCTTTAAAATAAAAAGGGGGGAAACCTGCCACTAGAAAAAAAAATTGTGCGGACCCCAACATGCCAACACAGCACTCCTTGGCTACAATCTTACTTGAGGATTGATGTTTCCAAGATACAAATTCGTTGTGCTTGGATCTCCAACATCATGTGACCCTGGTGCGTAATCATCCAGCACTACAATAATGGAGGAAAAAAAAGAAAAAGAAAAAAAAAGAAGTCATAACACTTGCTATGCATTTAAGTAACGACACTATACTGAATGAGAAAAGAAACTGTATTACCACCAGATGATCTGTTTCTTCTTGAAGGAGCATCCACTGAATAAAGAGAAGAAAAATACATGTAATTTAGTCTACAAATTTCATAGCCCAGACATACATTAACAAAAACCATCTACTTACTTGAACGACGCTGGCCATCTGAATCTGACTGGGGTGGTTCAAAACGACTCAATCTACCTTTTGTTTTATGTCTTTCATCACGTTCCTCTTGTATTCTACAAAGCAAGTTTAACTTAAGTAACAATACCATTTTGAGATTTTCATTCTAAGATCTTCTATTAACTTCATAATTATGAGAATTTTTAATACTAAACAACGGGCTTGTCAAAAATTTCAAGTTGTCAGTATGTTTGATTTCTGTTTAATCAACTCGACTATATCTTCCAGAATTATTCCAACTGCATGCTTCCTCATTCATATTGTCAGGTTGTTTTAATCTTAAACAAAATTTACTTAGTTTGAGAAGCAGTTTACAAGACCAGAAATAAGACCTGTGCTCTGAAAAAGTGACCCAAATTCCACATCCAATTGCCAGAGATCCATCGACCATTCAAATTACTTTTCAAGATGCAACTAACTCCTTAGTGTCTATTTCTCCTCCTACCTTTTCTAAGCCTTATTCACGTAGGCTTGTCACCTTGTAGGGTGACAGACACCCCCATATGACTATTCTAGAACATACAGGATCTTGTCTCAGTTTACACCTCTGAGGATAGTACTCACACAAGCAACTATTTGGTTCCTTGTAGTCTGCCCTTAAACCCTGGTATGAAAATATAGTGTATCAGGAATACAAGGCTGTCAATTCATTTACATCAACTAATGAACTGACAGCAGTGAAGTTCAGACACTACTCACAGGAGCCATTTATGGACTTATAATGCAGTACCTATTGTTTTCTAATGCATACAGATTATTTTGTTTTCCATCTCTTAACATCAGGACAAATATATGGTACTCTGTTACACTCAATACATGTGCTGCTCTTTCTGTTTTATTACACATTCAGAATCTTTTTGAAGCATTACTCGGCTTAGTTTTAAAATTATACAAGCTGAGGTACATCTCCAAACTTGTAATTAAAGTTTTAGTTCTGCACTAATACAAGCTCAAATTCATACGACGACTCCTCTGGGTACAGTTTTAAAGACACTGAAAAAGCTTCTTATTCCTCCTGAGTCTGGCACACATTTCAATTTGCTACCAATCCGTTTGCTATATCCCCATCAAGAGAAAAGGCAACACCCAAAGCCTGAACACCCTCATTCACGACAGTACCTACTTGTCTTGCTGTATCTTCACTAACTTTAATGAGGCATGAGACCATGTTAACAAGTGTTCTCATTTACAGGCTCACACTTGCAAATTTGTAACAGAACTGCATCCCAAGTTCCACTTGTAAGGATCATATTGACAGCAGCTGTCAAAGAAACAAACCTAGGTTTCCATTTTTTATCCTGGTTCAGATGGCTGGTTGATTCAATCATCAAAGCTTCTATTCACACCTAACTGATCCAAAAACCATCTCTGGTAGCTTTGGAAGCCAGTCATTCACTTAACTGGGATCTCTGAAACACTTTATGCATTTACATGTAACTTTTTTGGTTAATTGCTCTGGATTTTCTTCTGCTTTGGAAGGCAATACCAAACTCTTTCAAAGGTCACAATCAAAAGTGTCTGAAATGCAAAGAAATCCATTCATTTCAACAGAAAAATATTTAAGCCAGCCATCATACTGGGCTTCTTTGGTTTGTTTTTTGGTAATTTTATAGCCTCCTGTCGATGCCTGATTTCAAAACAGAAGTACTCTTAATGATAGTGGTAAACATTTCCTATCACCAACCAGCATAAGAAAGGGCAGGACTATCATGAAATATCAAAGAACTAATTAGATGGGAACTGATTATCCAAACAAATCACAGACACCTATACCAAGCATCTACCAGCATGAGTTCAAATTCTGTTTAAACATCATTGTCATTGTTAAGTTAATACAACTCCACAAACATTTCAGGAAAAAACAAAATAAAGAGCCTGTTTTGGGAAACAGCTTAGCAAGAATAATCCTAAATATTGCCTGTAACAACAAAGTAAATACCTCGCATCTTTATTTGCAGTAAAAACTAGGCAAACTTACTGCTTTAATTCTTCTTTAAAGAGTTCCAAATTACTCTTTTTCTTTTCCTTCTCCCCTTTCTTCAAAGGCTAAAATTAAAGATATATCAGCCAACATTTCAGCAGATAAAATGAACAAAAATAAAAATATGTATATAACAAAGTTTAAGATAATTACCATGCATTTTTACCCGTAGCGTTCAAACCAAGTAAACTACAGGAGGGGGGGGAAAAAAAAAACCCGAAACGAAACCAAAAGAAAACAGACTTGAAAACATTAAGACTGAGCGCTATCAAACACAAAGCTAGAAAATACAAAATTAAAGATAGCTTAAACTAAACTTTGTCTCATTATTACAGTGTAGCATGTTTGATCAAACACTCTCTCAACAACATACACTTTTAAAATATCTGTGATGTATTTTGTCAGTTTGTTCCACTTAGAAACTTGGAACCTGACTACACCCCTAGCAAACTGTCATGCTCTAAATTCATGTGTGTACATATATATGTAAATTATTTTACATATATATATTCAATTATTTTATCCACAGACAAACATTCCATGTGAAAAGAATTTCCCTATCTTGCTCTCTTTCACATATAAATACAGGTCTGAAGAAACAGTTACTCTAAATAGTTCAAGATCCTCAGAAAATACACTCTTGAATGACAAAGAATATGGATATCGTAATACTACTTTTTTTACTGTAATATATGTACCTTAACTAACTCATGTGAACTGTTATCTTCAACAACATTGCTTTTATATAACCAAATTTAAATGAAAACGTTTCCAATAGGCAGACATACAAAATATTTATTGTGTTACACACTACAGCTTTGGAAAAACTGGACTTCCTACTCACCCCAGGCAAAGTTGTTTGTTTGTTTTTGTTTTTGGGGAGGGTCTGCCAAATAAATAAAATCATTTTTACCTCATTATCTTCAATCACCATTGGACAGGGCAAGTGAGTAAACTGATTGCATTACTTGATAAGTATTTATGACAAATTTGAAAAGCAGTAATATTCTTACAGTATAAACACTCACATATGACAAAACAGAACTCAGCATAATAAAAAATGCTACAATTAATTTCTGTAACTATAGAGCTTTACATACAATGAAAATCAAAACTGCCATTCAATACTATCCCACTAGTCTAAATCTGAGGTTTGTTTAAAGCTGAAGGGAGGCTAGGATAGGATTACCCACGATTATCACATTACATCTCATCTCCCACCTTAACAGGCAGTATCATATGTTTCGCTTAGCTTAAAAATTGTAGTAAGCTCTATTGAAAGACTTTTTATGATGCCCAAGACATTAATTACACATTACACATACACAATAGTAACAGTAATCATATGTAACTATCACTTAACTTGAAGACTAAGTTTGTTCATAATATTTCCATTACTTTTTATGATGAAATCTCAGTTTAACAACAAAAAAACCAAAAAGAAGAGTATCAAACCACGCAGAAGTCAAAATAAATTAAATAAAAACAAGGTGTTCAGTTTCAAAAATGTGCAAGTTCTGTAGCTTATTTGTTTCAACTCACAGAGCTAAAGGGACTTCTCAAATACCATCACAAAAAAAATCCTCACCAAGAAGAACTTGGATCGATGCAAAGGTATTTTTTTATTATTAAGTTATAAAAACCTAAAACCAGATGGCAGCAAGAAGAATTGCTTCTAAAACGTCACAAATTCTAGGGACTGGAGATACTATTATGTTGCAATGGTCACTAAATCTGTATTCATGAGAAGTCCACCTCAATTAGCATGAACACCGTAAAAACATACAGCAGCCAAATCAAAGTGCGGTACTAGGTACATCATACCGCATACAGGGCTACTGGACCTCTGCATTTCATCATCTTGTTATTTGCTATGGGACTAAGCAAATGAAAATTTCCACCTTTTTTTATTATGCGATAAAAGCTGATAAAACTACTCTGCGAGATCACACAGACCTTTTTCTAAGCACTTCTAAATGCTTCCTAAGTGTGGGGTTAATATTCAAATAAGAAACTTACAGGTTTTTTGGTTTCTATCATTAAGAGGGATGGAGGCTTCTCATTAGACGGTTGGCTTGGTTGATTTTTTTGATCTGAAAATCGCGATGAAGGCTTATAGATTTTACCCCGTTTTTCATCTGTTTCATGCTCCTCTGAAATTAAAGACAAATTAAAAACAAATTGTATTAAATAATGCTGCACAACACTGTTTATTAGAAAGAATGCTGTTCTTTAGTCTCGTTCATTCAATTCAGTACATTGTTTCATTTAAAAAGAAGATAATACAAACTTCTTGTCATTTAACATGTTTTAATATGAAGAAAAAGAACAAAGATTAGGAATTTTAAAACAAAGCATTTTTTCCTCTGAAGTTTAAAAGACAAATCATGCCACATGATCTTCATATTTACTCAAAGCCAAATGATCCACTACCCCCAAAAAATGATTCATATACCTTTAGATGCGTTAACGATTCCTCCTCTTACAAACGTTTTCACTTTATTACCATCACTTCCTTCAAAGGCAGCAAGGAATTCTTCATAAATTTCTGCAGCAGCCTTCTCATCCTCCTACACAGCAAATGTTAATCTATTTACTATCATCACAGAACAACTTTCACTAGACAGTTATTCTTAAATTAGCTATGTGACATTCCTTTTTATTTTCTAGAGTTCCTGCTACAAGCTGCATCAACTGCATTCAATTTTAGATAAGAATTCAAATTTCTGAGAAATGTGGGAAGAACACAACACAATAAAGAAAATAAGGCCCGTATGCTTAAATATGACTGTTCATTTACAAGCATTTATATGGCAATTTAACATTCAGAAGATGGCAAACAGAAAAGATCATACGAAAAACCAGCATTATGAGACTGGAGCTTTGCTGACCTAACTATCAGAGAAAAGTACATATTCCATCTTACCCATTACAATCAACCCATGTGACTGAAGGAAATTAACAACAGGATCACCTGTACGTATTTCCCAATGAAGAATTTAATTCAATGACTTAATAAATTTGAGCCAGATGCTAAATTTAGCAGTACTGTTTCCTTAGGCTAGTACTTGCAACAACCTAGCAGGAGATAGCCCACTGAAATGTAGTAAGAGTTGTGCGTGTAGAGTTCAAAGCCCAAAATTTCCAAAACTTCCACCTTACCAACCGTAAGCTACATATTTCCTAAAACCTGGACCACTTCTCATGATCCTAAAATTCAAATTTTAATGTTTTTATTAATTTCAAATGAAGTCATCAGACAAAAATATGTTCTACAGAATAACAAGGATGCATACTGAAACCATTTCATGGACGACAGGTACTCTTTCTAATTAACTGAAATCCAATGACAGAGAGCAAACAAAGAACAGAAAATAACCTAAGGTGACAGCTGTCCTCAATTTGAACAATGCAACAATCAATGGACTGTTGTAATTCAGTATTTCAGGAAGCCAGAGAACTTGATTTCTCACACAGAAGGAAAGAAGCAAGCCTCTCTCCCTCTCTCTTAATGCCCCGAACGAATTAAACATGTAAAATACAGTTCACTTTCATCCTCGGAAAGCTACAATTATCAAAATAAAGAACTGTCGTGGTAAAGCTGTCTAATCTAAAATCAAACTTACTTCAGCTCTACATACAAAGTAAAGTTTTCATTGTCTACCATTACCTTCTTTTTTAATTCTTCTTGCTCCTTCTTGCTCAGAGTCCTTTTGGCAGCACTCATTTTGCCAATACTGAATGCTTTAAGTTTGCTTTCCATTAGAGGCTGCAAAAGGAGTAAGAAAACAAACATTAAAACTGTTTACAAAACAATTACAACAATGTTACTCTTCACCTTAGTCTAGATGAAAAACTTCCTACTTGAAGTGACTTAACCTAACAAAATAAAAGCTCTCTCCGAACTCGCCATTATCTAATGCAACCAAAAAATTCAAATCTATGGGTTTTTTTAAAAACAAATCATCCTTCATTTAATGAGAAAGCTTTTAATACACCATTCAAACACAGCTGAAATCTGAAGGGTACTTCCTGTAAGAGCTTGGAGATTTTATCACTACACAACACAGTTTCTAAACCTTTGGAAATACATGCTTTTCACTACAGTTCCTTTTTGATCACTGCAATTACTGGGGGGGGGGGGAAGATGGGACACGACCCCAAAAACCACAAACAACAAAACCAATAGTTCTTGAAGCTTTTCTGACTATTTTGGCCAGAAGAACACTTGCAAAAGGTATAATTGACAAACAAAAGGGATGCTAACCTTGAAGTACAGCTGAAATTTAAGTGTAATATTTTTGCACACAGAAGAAAACACATTCTTGAGGTTTTCATCTACCAGCTAAATAAAACTAAAGATCTCACATTTAGCTCCTACATTTTAGAAAAAATAGAAAGCTCCTCTTTCTATTTCAGTTAATTTAACTCCACTCCTCCCTTCTTGAAACCCTGATGAAGGAAGAATTCCACAAAACAGTTATTTCTGGAGTGTATGAAATGAGAATTCTTAAGATTCTACTTAGGTAGTTAACAGATGGTAAAGCATGAGAGGAAAGACAACAGCATTAAGACCATGTTCAAAAGACATGGGCAGTGTGAAGGAAAGGAGAGAAAAGATAAGAAACTTCTCTGGAAACTCCTAGCTTAAAAAATCAGCACAAGAACAAGAAAAAAAATACTCAGAAAAGCAAAACATAAGCTATTAGCCTTTACCTTCCAAATATTTTTGATGCCCTTACACAGTGCACAGTGATGCTTAAAACTACCACTTCTGCAATGACAGTTCTTTACAGAAAAATCAGTTCAATTTAATTAAACATCAAGAGAAATAAGGTGAACTGTTGTATTATTAAAAAAAATATATCAGATGCCAACTGCAAAATCAGTTTCCTCTGAAATAATTTTCTCTGTAAAGTTTTACTTCTAGTATCAGCTTCCTATTCAGAATTCTTTACATATAAAAAAGCACTGTGAAAAACAACTGTTTGAAATATCTTCAGTTTATAATCCTTGTTTAGTATCACAAACACCTCTTAGATCTGTGCCAAGCATATGACCAAAAGAGTTCATATTTCTTTGAAAAACGTTCCCTACTTCTTCATTAAAAAAAAAAAAAACTATCTGTTACAAATTACTGCAGTGTTGTCTGCGGAGTTATCTGGTTTACATGGCACTACGTTTGTCAACACAAAGCTGCTATGACAGGTTTATCAGGAGCTTTTAATGCATCTGTGTGTTTTTAAAGTTAATAAAATCCAATTTTCCTCTTGTCTGAAAGACAGCTTACATTTCACTATGACAAACCATATACAACCCTTGGCAAAACAGGGGCATATTGCTATGGCACAGCAATGCAGACAAAACAAATACCACATCCCTACCCAAGGCTTATCCTGTCATCAAAAATTAATCTCTCCCAGTAATGTTACAGGATACCTGCAGCTACAAGAGTTCTGGCACTAAGATCTCTTCAGTTTAGAAAGGGTCTCAGGAAGAAAAACAAACAAAATGCCACCTTCAAAGTTGCTGGAGCAATATTAAGTTAATAGAATTGAACTAGTTTATGGCTGCTAGTTACATTCTAGTAGGCAATTGTAACATTAACCATATGCAGCTTCACAGAATTCCTAACAGAACTATACAAAACTTGAAGGCCTTCCTCCTTTAAAAAACTGGAAAATAACACAGTGAAAAGGGTAAAGCAAATGATGGAAGCAAAGAGAAAACCACTTCTAGATGAGTAATCAAACCACTGTATGAAAGCAAACTCCCATTAAACATAACACTGCATTGACTACAAGAAGGCACAAAGTACTGAAATCCCTGTTCCATCAACAACACAAAATATTCAAAACAGATTTAACAGTAATTTTTCAAATTGTATCAAGTAAAGCAAACCAGTCAAAAGCACCTACTTTATGAAAAGTTTCTGCTGTCACAACTTGAATAATGTTATCTTATAAGCAATTTAACAGCTGGTAATTGACTTTTTCACATACAAAATCAATTTGAAATCTTGAGGAAAATCCAAACCACAGAATGAACTGTCTGATACTAACACTTGGTTTGGCTCCTGCTGCCTGTTTTCATTTTAGCTCAGAAATAGGTAAGCCTTCAAGCAACACACCAACCACATGACCAGGCAAAGGTCTCTTTGCCCTCCACACAGCAGGGGGAAGACTAGGTATTTATTCCTACCTTTTGCTTTAAGTATATTCTATTAGAAAGAAAAAATAAGATGAAATCAGGGCCACACTATCTTATTTTTGAGAAGCCAACTGTATACAAAAAGACGTACTATACCATAATATACAGTGGCTCCTATGATTAATCACCTTGTATGTTGAACTATTCCTCCGTATAAGAATATACACGTCCTTACAGCTTCGTTCTGTTCTGTTATGAATGCAATATCATGCAGCAGAACTTCCTACACTAGTGGCTGTTTGAAAGTTTCAAGAATATTTTTAGACATGAAAATCAATGGTTCATTTCAAACACCTACAGATTAGATACCCAATGCACCAGAGTCTGCCTGCAGCAAGTAGTTTTCTTTAGAGAACAGGCCTATTTTGAGTTTGTGGGACTGGTTGGATTTTTTTGTTTGGGGTTGGGTTTTGTTTTTAAATATTTTGGACTTACATGTGTATCAGCAGATCCAGTGGTGTGTACTGCATCTGGCACCCTGACCTGAAGAGAGAATGAAGTGGATGTGAGGCACAGAAAAATAAACAGACAAACAACCTTTGGTTTTTTCAGTCAGTTCTTCACATGCAATTTTCATTTCAACTTCAATGTCCAAATACACAAGAACAAAGATGCATGTGATGTATTTTAATGATGCATCTGAACAGGGTCACAGCATAAAAAAATGTCAATATAAGGCAAAAAAGGGATTAAAGATAGACTGCTCTTGCTACCATTAAAAACATTAAATTTCCACAGCTGGATTTTATAAACATGCCACTACCACCACCGCAAGGAAAAAGAATTAGGTTTGTTACAACAAATCTGCAAGAGTTGTCATGAAAGGCTGTTAAAAGATTACACAGAGTGTTCGATTGTATTTGCCTCACTACAAAATCATTTACAAAACTGTTCTTAGTATGTCATGCATCGATGGAAGCTGGCCACCTTAAGAACACTAAGTCCAATTTGTATGTACACATTATTACTTTAAACTGGAATTGAACTTAAACACATAAACCAGTGTATATACAAAATTTGCATAGGCTGCTTTTAAAGTAAGGTTTTTAAATCAATTTCAGTGATGTAGAACACTCCAACATATTTTTAAATTACATAATGTCCAGATTTCAGAAAACCTCACTGACATGACATCTACTATTAAGACATTGCTGCCTGATGCACAATTCATAATCTAAATTGAAATTTACAACAAAATAAAACCTTTTCATTAGCTAAAATATGTTCATTAATTACAGAACATTAGCAGTTCTTATTACCAGGAATTTACAGTTTCTACCAGAAATAGTAATATATGGTGTTCATCTCCAGTCTTCCAAAACAGACAAGTACCAAACGCTACTCTAGAAGATAATTTACTAGACCTCATTTTCATTTTGCATCATGCTTTTTCATCAACTAAGATAAAGACATTTGTCTTTGCATAAGTATATTCCCATGCTTTACAGTCAAATCAAATTAGAAAAAATGGCAGACAACACTTCAAGAACCAGAATAAATCCACAAAGGTAAAGAGAGTCACAAAGGTACAACCCTTAAAAAAGGAGAAGCAAAAGGCTCCTAGGAATATGTTTGGAGTTTTTTCCAGAAAGAGAAAGGGGGGGGGAAAAAACCAAACAAAATAAACAGATTATGTCTTACTCTCAAGGACCTCCCAAACCCACTTACCTGAAAAACTATACATTACTCACAAAGCATAACTTTGCACAGAAGCTAATAAAAGGTTTAGTTCACATGTACCAGTAGCAGTTCATTGAACTACATGTGAAGGCTAGTATCACACAAGCATCTTCTGCTAATACTACTTCCTGCAAACTTTTCCTCTGTATTTGGTGCTGGATTTTTTTGTGATTCACAACTGCCTATCAGTAACCTTTATCCACAGAACAGTTATCCACAGTTCTACACACTGTAAAAATGCAGCTTAAGGAAACGTGTCCTTCCCCAGAGAGTTTACGGATGTATAGCATAACATCACACAGATACAATAAAGACACTGTGCAAAAGAATTTTGGAGCTTGAAAACAGCATTCTTCCTGCTGCCAGTTACCACCCTGAGGCAACCAATACATCAGTTACAGTGCCACCGTTAAAAAAATAAAATAAAAAAAAGAAAGTTTCAGACCTGCAGTTAAACAAATAAATCTTAAAGGTGGACTAATACAACGCCATCTGCCTTACTGTACTGACAGAGTCCAAGACCTAGCACGGCTTGGGGGAAGGAGGCTGTTCGGCAACAGGAAGATGAAAAGACCACTTCTCAATTCTCGACATCCGTTTCATTTATAGAAGTTTAGGAAAGTGACACTTTCTAACAGGGATGGGTGCCAAAGCTGCTTCTACAGGGAGGACAACAAACAGGGCACCACACAGTAACAAACAGTACCAATGCTCAGTACAATGACACTTAACACAATATCCTGAGGAAAAACATTAAAAAAAAAAGTAACAAGACACTAAATCTGTTTCTCCAGCAACAGAGCAGATGAAACTGGTTGGAAAGGCTTTCAATATATGGTAGCACACAAAGATTCTGCAGACTATAACAGCAGGAAAAGCAGGCCAGTGATGAAAAAAGTCTGTAAGTTGCTGAGCTAGAAGCACAGGGGTGCTCCCCAACCCATCAACAGGGACCATGGCACTGTGGAGCAAGCCACCCTGAACATAAGCCAAGCAACAGAATTTCTAAGGTGCACTCTAAAAACTTCTAAAAGCAGTTTTAGCTTTTAGACCAACCCTATCCCACAGCAACTAGCTGTTCTGCAGAGCCACATTATTGTCCTCCTTAAACAGTTTTTATTTTTAAGGTCTTCTCTTCCCATGTATAAATTTAGTTCATCCCTTTGCTACTGCCTCTGACCATCCAAGCAACTGTACCGACAAAGCACAGGATTAAGTGATCTTGACAAAATTATGCATTGCTATCCGCCAGTTTCTAAATAGCAGTTATTAACAAAGCTAATTCTCACAGCACTGCACTTTGCATCCACCTATCACTTGGACTAAGGGTCCATTTTGTTTCCTTATTAGGTATACCAGCCGAGTTGACTCAGCAGAATCACAGTGCCTTTCTAACATTCACAGAGAGGAGCATTTCAGATGTTGCCCACCTGTGTAGAAACCTGGAACATGATTCTTTTTTCCTCTTCTCATCATGTTTTATTAGCTCAACTGAACTAACTGTTGAAACGTACATACCCAAAGCTCTGTCCTACACCTAACAATGTCTGAGATGTGAGGATAGCTCCTTCATATTCAAAACGCTGACAGAAAAAAAAAGTGTGATGAGTCCATCTTTCAGTCATTGCCAGCATAAACAATGTACAAATGTCTTCTTAATCCCAATTCACTGCCTCTACCACTCTGCATGAAACCTATTTTTTTTCTTATTTTTTTTCCTAAACCATACTATTTTCCACCTGAATCACTTTAACTGCACAGGTCCCTCAAAGAGTAGTGCCAACATAACTGAAGTAGCAATCCAGGCTGCTGAAATGGCATTCCAGTAAAATACAGCCCTGACAAACCACAGTCTTGGAGGTCAGGTTGCTCAAAGTTCCATTACTGAGTCTAGCCAAGTTTACTCGACCTTCAAAAGAAACAAAAAAACAAAAAACCCCAAAAAACCTTCAAAGGACCATACAAATAAGATTTATAACAAATTCCTATAAGAAAGCCAAAGCAGAGAGCCCTCCCTCAGATGCTGATGTTTAAATTTTCTTCCAGCTTCATGATAGCTTCCAAAGAAAACAGAGAAGAGACAACTGTTCCCTCAAATCTTTCTGCCAGCAGTGCAACTGCCCACAAGTCCAGCGCTTAATAGTTTCTCCAAATTTAACAATCTCTCAGTAAAACTGGCATGATCATATTATTTCACAAATATTTAAAATATGCTGTTTGTAATAAGCAAACTTTTTTTTAAGTTAATACTGATGCCATACAGTAAAACAACAAACAAAAGCACAACAGCTGCCAATAAAACCCAGGAGACAATCCTTGGCCTTCCAAATGCTGAATATTTTTACAACTGTAATGGCTACAACTTAAAACATAAATAAAAGCCCTGCTGCTGCAGAAACTAATGGCTTCATGGTAAAGTACTTATGAGAAACTCTGGTGTAAGACACTGCAGCCCCATTTCAACACCTTCCATTGACTGTGCCCCCATACTGGGCAGCTGGTCACACTGAATTAGATAACTTTTCCCGATCTAATGGACTACCTAGAAAAGACAGTTAGGGAGGCTCAGCCAAACCAGCTTTCAGTTCATAGCAGGCCACTCCCCCCCCCCCCCCAAAAAAAAAAAAAAAAATCATGCCAAATCAACTAAACAATCAACTAAACATGACAATGTTCAGAAAAGTAGCTAAAGCTGGGACTGGTTTGTGTCAGCACTGATACCAAGGAAAAGCAAATGGAATCACTGCTTAAACTAAGAAGTTAAAGTCCAAGAAAAGCAAGGTTTCCAGCCAGCTTGTCTTTTTTATTCTCCCTTTCTCTATCAAACTTCTAAAAAAATCAAATGCTTGCAAACACCTGTGAATTACTTTATAGCTATTCTATTTACTCTTTAAATTTACTGGCATAGTGCATATTTATATTATTCACTATTTAATTAGACATCACTTGCAGACTCAAAAGTAAATGGAAAACAGTTCTCTCCAAAGTACTTGCAAGGAATGCTATTCCTTTACAACCTTAAACTCAGACGAACAGGAACTGCCAACATTTAACTTTCTACTGCTAGAGGGGAAACAAGGAAGAGAGCTCCCTTAAGCTTCCATTAACAAGAACACACGCCTCTCCTGCCTCTGGACACCAGCTGATCAACAACAGGGAAAGTTAAGATCATGAGCTTCACCATTCTGCAAATGCTACATACAACTATAATTCACCACACGTACAGATTTTATGTTGCCACTCTTCATACACTTCAACTTACCAAGGAAAGCTGCCCATTCACAAGCAAGTAGTTACTGTCCTTCAACATTTAATGAACACATAACTTACTCAAAAGCCTGAGAAAAGCATTTAAAATTAAGGAATGTTGTTAAAACATTTTTTTAGAACGACAAAGGGAAACCCACAGCTTGGTCCAAGTAGATAATCTCTTCTGCCACATGGTACCCAATTTATACAGCATTATATGTAAAGAGCAGCAGACATGCAATATAGTCACTGCTTTCAGAAGATACAATACTAAACTGGAAGAGTCATTGAGCAACTAAGATTTCATTACATCAAGATAATAACTGAACATAAACAGTATCTGCCATTTCAGAACCATACCCTACACTGATCTCCTGTGCAGTCTCTACTTTCTCTCCCTTAATTTTGTCACTCTTTACTGTTTAGACTTCTGGAAGCCTCAAGCACGTATCTTGCTATCCTAATCTCAAAGTGACAAAGGAATAGATGATGCTTTTGCAACACATTTCACATTGGAGCCTCTCCAACTTATTTAGAAGCTGACAGTACCATAAAAAGCAGCTACCACCACAGCGACACAAGCAAGGGGTGCTCCTAGATCCAGACCGTCTCCAGCGATGGTTTTCAAACAGTGAATCAAACAGGTAATGCCTAGCTGAA
The DNA here is from genome assembly GCF_017639655.2 of Falco naumanni. Classification (NCBI taxonomy): domain Eukaryota; kingdom Metazoa; phylum Chordata; class Aves; order Falconiformes; family Falconidae; genus Falco; species Falco naumanni. The sequence goes on along the minus strand of NC_054066.1, from coordinate 13,113,978 downwards.
GTAAGCTTGATTTTACACTATAAAACAAAGTTAACTGGCTAGACCTTCAAAATCAGTACTTGGACACGAAGACTGAAGAACAGACACCACCCATTCTGAAGGGGAGAAACCGTATCTTACTCTAAGTGTTAAAGCCTTCAACCACTATGTCACAGCTTTTCACAGAACACAGAAAACAAAATGTCGCTGTGTCTTCCCCAGGAGGTAGGCTAGAAGCCAGCAACGGCACATCTTGGAACTGTCTGAAACATATCCTATGGAGTCTATGAGACATACTTGTTTTGCAAGTACACTTACTCTTGTAACTTGCAAACACAATGCACCAAAAGAAATTGAGTCTAAAACTTCAACATTTAATTATTTAAATTCTTAAATTTATTAAAAAAAAATGTTTGACAAATAATTACTTTAAGAAATTGAGCAAAATGGTTATTTGCTTAGATTGTTAAATCATAAATATTTTCATGCAGGCTGAACTAAACCCACAAATTTTTATCCTTGCATGAATAAATTAATTACAAAAATTAGAATATTACTAATTTCAGTACCATTGTGTCATATTTCTTTCTGCAAACATCTGGAAAGCATTTCTATGGATATACATATTGCAAACATTCATGAAATCACACACACACACAAAAAGACACCACATACACCCCACTCCCCCAAAGAAAGCTGAAGTTAACAGAAATAAATCCGAAGAGCTAAGCGTATCATCATTTTAATTTTTTTCCACCAAAACCATTCTCATGGATCCAGGTACATACTATCACTATTTTCTCCAGCACATAAAATAATAGCAACAATACAAAACAACTAAGATCTAAAATATAAAGCACACGGAAAAGACTACTGGAAACACAGCATATACATCTAGAGTAAGAGGAAACTGAGGGGCAAGGGAAAACCGCATGAAGATGGCAGGATAAAGGACTTCAGCAACAGGCCTCGACAGATGAATGAACGTTTGATTTTACATTCTCTAGTAGCCCCACTGACTTCAATGGGATGGATGACTTCCTAAGGAGAGTTAAGTGTCTGCACATAGCTCTGCAGAACTAAGATCTAGGACTGAAAAGAATTCTTATAAATGAAGTATTACTGTGTATTAAAAAAACCAATATTGTCAGTACAGAAATAGTAAATGACAAACCAAAAAAAGTCTATGATGCAACTGTGAAAAGAAAGGGATCACATCTGGGTTGGTTTTGTGTACCATGTTATCAGTTGCAGTAATCAATATTTAAATTTCTATTCTGTATCTAATTATACTTGAAATCCCAGGACGTCTTATTCCCTGGAAGCCATTCTCCATAAATTAAGACCTACTTTAAGTAGTAAGGTTTTCTGTCCAGCTCTTACTTGCAGTTCCAAGCCAAAGGCAAGATCCAGTGAAACGTTTCCTGGCAATATTTGGAATAGATCATAAAAGGGAAACAAAAATAAAACTCTCCTACTCTAATAACACCAACTGGGTAAACATGCAAAGGCTCTTGGTAACTACATTTCAGCTAGTTTCCTAGCAGCTAAAAAAAAAAGAAAAAAAAAAACAAAAAAAACCACCCAAACCAAAAAAACTCTGTTTTAGCTGAATACAAAAATGGGTAAAAACTATTAATCTATGTAGCACTGGCAATTCCTGACACAAAATACGGCTTCTCCCTTGACCGATTTACACACTCACCCCTAAACAACCCCTCCACCCCACCACCCCAAAAAAAACAAAACCCCACACCAAAAACCAGAAGATTTATATACTTCTGTCCTAAAACCTGCAACAAGGTGAGTGAAAGGGAGTGTCGCTAATCGCCGATTCTCATACCATTACCTGCCAGAGCGTCCCTCAAAACGTCTCACCCTCACCTCCCCTGGCAGGAGAGGCGCTCAGGGAGCAGGCGGCTCTGTGCTGCTCCTGCCCGCAGCCAGCCAGGCGCTGGCTCCAGCGCACTGCTCTGGACAAGTTTGCCGGAACTCCGCACTACCTTGGACTTGTGGTCCGCAAATCCAACAGACCGAAATTACAGGAAGTAGAGAAGGCACAATCAAAAGAGCAGGGAACGCCACGGTGATCTTGTGAAATTTGTAATTTCACTGGTAAATCGAAAGAACACACTTGCATCTCAAATGGTCGCTTTCCTTCACATTCGCAAGTTGGACACTAAGCCCACGTGAGCTTCGGCCCATGGTGGGATCAGTTCTCCCACCACGACCGAAATTAAACACGTACATGGCCAGGGGTAAGACCCGACCATTAACCAGCTGTCCGCACCCGAAAGCGGGGATACGCCGGTCAGAGAAGGCCGCCCCGCGCCCGCGGTTACAGCGCGCTCCGCCGGGCCCCGCGCCAACCTCCCCGCACTCCTCCGCTGGGGGAACGGGGACGCGAGGAGGCCGCTGCTGCCAGCCTGGGGTGGAAACGTGCCCACGGTGGTCCTGGGGAGCGGGGATGCCCCGCGAGAGGCCCGGGCCCGCCGCACCGCCCCCTTCCCGCCTCCCCACCCCCTCCCGGGGCCCGCAGTCACCCCGGGCACAGAGCAGGGACGGAGCAGGCCGCGCCGCCCGCGCCTCGTCGCACCGCCACTCCCGGGCACCGCTGCCGCGCCAGCGAACGGCGGCCGTGCCCTCAGGCGGCGGAACGGGCCGGCGGGCCGCGGGCCGCCCCGCGGAACGGCCTCACCTTCCCACTGGCTTTCTGCGAGCCGCTGGGCGCCTTGTCCGCCATCTTGCCTCTCCCCTCGCTCAGCCCTGGCGGTGAGGAAGCGAGCGTCGATCCCACCGAGCCCGCGAGCGGAGGGCGGGAAGTTGATGGCCGAGCCGCCGATGGGGCGGCCTCCGCCGGGGCGGGGCGCCTCCCGTCCCCGCGCGATGTGTGGTGTGCGGTTGGTGTGCGGCCCTTCGCCCCCGGCGGAGTGCGTGTCTGTGCGGAGCCTCTTGCTCGCACACGAGCAGAGGAAAACCCGCGCGGGGTCGCTAGGCCACCCAAATCCGCCTAGCTACCAGCTGCGGTGAGGCAGGCGGGGGCAGGCAGCCCGCGGCAGGAGGCCGCGCTCGCCCGACATCCCGCGGTGCCGGGGCAGAGCGCAGGCATGGGCCGGGCACAGCGCAGGCATGGGCCGGGCACCAGCGTGGCGCGCCGGGAGGCACCGGCAGCTTTCCGGCCCGTGCGAGGACAGGCGGACCCGCGGGAGGAACCCTGACGCCAGGAGTCGGCGCTCGGCCGCGAAGCCCCGACCCGCCCTGCCGGAGCGCCGCGGACCGGGCGGGGGGGGGGGGGGGGGGGGCGTCGGCTCGGTGCCGTAGGATCACACGGGGCCTTTTTGAATAACCGGATCTTTTCCTACAGTTTGCCGGTGCCACTGGGAACAACTCGGGCCGGCCACTAATTAGCCTCTTCATGCAGGCAGAGGTGGAATAAGTAGGGCAGCAACAGGACTGCTTAAGGGCGCAGGGAAGGCCCATGGGGTCCCCGGGTGCCCTGCGATGTGGAAGTGCCCGGAGCGCTCCTGGTGCACCCCGAGGGCCCAACCTGTGCTCGAGGCGGGAAGGCCTCAGCCGGGGTGAGGCTGGGCAGGACGGGCAGTGAGCTGGGCAGCTGCAGCACCCTGTGCTTTGGCTACTGCTCAGCTCTGCTCATCCACTGATCCATGGCCCTGGACACCCAGTGGCGCGTGGTCACACAGTTTGGAGGCAGAGCTCGCCCCTGAACATCTAGCAAAGCGAAATAGGGAGATTGCTGTGTTGAAGAACATCAAAATATTACATCAGATCAAGAAAAGCCTAGGAATAAACAGTGGAAAGGATAGCACAACAAATCCTCCATTATTGGGTTGACAGCCCACCACCACTGCAACTTTATTCAGCGTAGCTTAACTAGAGATTACAGCAAGAGGTCACGTAACTTCTGTCATGAGACTTGCATTCTCCTGCTTTTATAGATTTTCAGCATCACGTGGGAGATGCTGGGGCTGAGATAATGCTTAAAGAAAAGACAGTAGATACAGAGAAATGAATGAAGGCTTTAAATCCACCAACTCCCTCCACCTACTGCTCTGTGAGCAATGGGAGGGAGCAGGGCCTACGCTAATAACCACATTTGTCAGCGGGGGATGAAGTGGGAGCTTCCAGATGAGGCAAAAGGGGAGCGTGAGGGCATGGGCAACTGCAGGGGACTGGAAGTTTAGAGGAGGGCAAAACCCTTGGGAAACCTCACCTGCTGCAGGTGTGCACGCAGCTGCCTGAGGGGACGGCCTGGCCAGAGCGTGTTGCTCTGCCAGTGCCAGTCTCTAGCGTGAAGGTTCAGCAGCGAGTCTTCACTGCGACTGCCAGAGCGCAGGCGACGCTGGCCATCGCATAGATCCCAACAGGCCCGATGCGTCGGCTAGTGAGTGGTGGGAACACCACAGCAATATGAAAGCGAACGCTCACTCGGGAGCTGAGGGAGAAGTGCTCCCTCAACACCAGGAAAAAAAGCGGGTCAATACGCAAGGCCAGCAGCGCAGATGAAAGGGAGAACTACCAGCGCTTCTTGCTGCTCCTGTGAGGAGCGCTCTGCAGGGACGGCAGAGCTGAGGGGAGCTGGGGGGTGCCAAGGGGAGCTGAGGGCAGCCATGGGGAGCTGAAGGGAGCTGAGGGGAGTTGGGAGAAGCCGGGGGGAGCTGGAGGCAGCTGAAGGGTGCCGAGGGGAGCTGGAGGAAGCTGAGGGGAGCTGAAGGGTGCCGAGAGCAGACATGGGGAGCTGAAGGGAGCCAAGGGGAGCTGGGAGAAGCTGAAAGGAGGCGAGGGGAACTGGGGGAAGCCAAGGGGAGCTGAAGAGAGCTGGGGACAGCCGCGGGGAGCCGGAGGGTGCTGAGGGGAGCTGGGGGAAAAGCTGCAGGGAGCTGGGGGCAGCTGAAGGGTGTCGAGGGGAGCCGAAGGAAGCTGCGGGGAGCTGGGGGAAGCTGAGGGCAGCCGAGGGCAGCTGCGGGGAGCTGGGGGCAGCCGAGGGGAGCCGGGGGGAGTCATGGGCAGCCACAGGGAGCTGGGGGCAGCTGGAGGAAGCCACGGGGAGCTGAGGGGTGCTGGGGGGAGCCGCGGGGAGCTGAAGGGTGCCGAAGGCAGCCGAGGGGTGCCAAGCAGAGCTGGGAGCAGCCAAGCGGAGCCGGAGGGTGCTGAGGGGAGCCAAGGGGAGCTGGAGGGAGCCACGGGGAACTGGGGGGCGCTGGGAGGAGCCGCGGAGTGCCGCAGGGAGCTGGGGGGAGCCGAGGGGAGCGGGGGCCAGACGCGGGGAGCTGAAGGAAGCCGAGGGGAGCCGCGGGGTGCTAAGGGAAGCCGGAGGCTGCCGAAGGGAGCTGGGGGAAGCTGAAGGGTGCCGAGGGGTGCTGGGGGGAGCCGAGGGGAGCCGAGAGGAGCGGGGGGCAGCCGCGGGGAGCCGGCGAGAGCCGAGGGCAGCCGGCCAGAGCCGCCCGCCGCGCTGTGCGCACGCTCCGGCAGGGGGCAGGGCCCGCCCGCCCCGCCCGGGCAAGGTGCTCCGCTACCCGGTTCCTACAGCCTCAGTCACAGGAAAGCCAGCAAAATAAAACCGGTTAATAATAATCGTTCTGCAGATGCAAATTGCTTCACGCTGCAACCAAATAAGCAGTTGACCAGATAGTGCCGCTGCAGCTAAGAAACAAGTGAGGCGGGCAGAGAAGGCTGTGCGTCAGAAACCGGGACATGTTTCTCCTGGTGCTGCAGGCCTCCCTCACCACCTGCAAAACAACACGCAAAACATTTCTGGTCATGGATTGGCAGCTAAGAATCAAGAGATACCAGGTGTTCATTGAGCTCCCTTCAGCAATAGGCATTTACAACAAGCCTTTGCCATCCGTGCAGCCATCGTTGCAGCCACATGCCCAGGGCCTCGCCTCTGGCTCAGGAGGACGGCGCTCATGTCTGCAGGGTACCCCAGGGCTCTGCACAGGCTTGAAGTGGGATCACTGCGGGCTTGGAGGGAAGGAGGTAGAAATGAAACCCACCCCTTGGTAGCAGGATTTGGGGACAGTTCCATCAGTCTTTTGGGGATTTTTTGAGCTCCAGATTTGCCTGTAGAGGAGCCCTTCCACAGGAAGGAATGGTGTTGGCCAAGGAGCTTTGGAGACGGATTAGGCAGGATGTTACAGCTTCCGAATCCAAGTCGTCTTTCTCTTTCCCTGACTTTCTCAGTTTTCTTGAGAACCACTTCACCACTTTGCAGGGGCTCCGAATTAGTGTCACCCATGACCTGCTTTGGGATTTTTTTAACATGGTAGTGGAAACAAGTGCAGGAATGAGTTGGAAGCAGGCCAGCTGGGGAACTTGCACCTGATAGAAGGGGCACTTAGGGCCGCAGAGGGAGGCAGTAGGTGCTGCTTCGATCTCCTGGGACTGCATTAATAAACATGGCACAAAAGAGACACTTCTAGATAAAAAAAAAAAATCTAGCTGGAAAGAGGAATGCGCCCTTGGATGCTATAGTTTTGGAGCCACTAAGGTTTAGAAAATTTGTGCTCTATTTGGCCTCAATCCCTTTATTTAATCCACCTCATTAATCCTTTTTAATTATCCACCTCATTGTTTAAATCCTCTGCTTACTGCTCAGCCTCTATGCTCTTTTTTAATTAATAAACTGCACCAAATTAAGAGCATCATGATCGAGAGCACGCTGTGAAAAACAGGAAAGATATACTTAGAGTTTCAAAGGTCATCTCTAAAGATAATTTTTCAGAATGAACTGTACTGCAGAATCTGTGCTATTTATAACACATTGCAATAGTACAGTAGCACTTGTGTACAGTTAGTGAATTACAACACATGTCAGTGTCTTGGGCTTAATGGGGAAGGGAGGGAGGAAAGAGGGATGGAAAGGAAGCAGCGAGGTGCAGAAATCTATGGAGAATTAATGCTGGAAAGGATAGGCTAATAATAATATTAAAAAGGAAATATTAGACATTTTTCATTATAACGTAGTAGGCCTGGTTGCACGCAGACCTGGGAGTCGTTTATTAACTGTTGTTACAGTGACAGATAGCATTAGGCAATATACTAGGGAAAATCATGAATTATCATAAATAATTAACAATAAGCTACATTAAGTAAACCACATGCTGTAGTGCATTACCCTTGTCCTTCTGGCTGGTTTTTTCCCCCACTTTCAGAGGAGTTCTCTCCCTTGCTTTCACCCCAGGCCAGGGCACAGCTGAACTGCTGCAGTCTTTTTGCAAAGGTGGGTGTGAGGGGAGGGGAGAGGAAGGATTTAAAGTGTTGTGGAAGTTCTCTTCCCTGTAGCAAAGGAAGCATGCTTTGAGAGCGCAAGGCGGGCAGATCAGGAATAGAAAGATGTGTAGCTGCTGAGCGTACAGGTTTCTAACTCTGGGAGTCATTTCATGCCCTCAGTAGTGGCTCACAGATCCCTAAAGCCACAGGCTCTGTGTGCTGTTCCCCATTGCTTAGGATGAAATCTTCCAACTTCTTTTCCCTTATTCTACCCCCGTCTCCTCCCACCCCTGAGACTGAAAACTGCTAGGCAAGGATTCTCAAAATAGGTAGATGCACGCTCCCCTGTGTCCTGCTGGGTTGCTAGGAAGCTGTGGGAGTGCAGTGCAGGAGAGCAGGGCAGAGGCGAGGTGAGAGGCTGGCAGCACACACAGCTGGAGCACAGGTAGCCTGGGCTGAATTGAGATGCTTTAGCAGGGACCCCCATAATAACAAAAAAAGAGCCAGAAAGGGTGGCTGGAGGGCAATGTGGCTTCGAGGTTCCCAGCTGCCTGGACTTGTTGCTACTGCCCTGTCTGCTCTCTGACTCCTGGCTGGAGCCATCTCTTTGTTGTTCCACCATTGGTGCTGGTGCCCTACCTTCTCTCAACTGCAGGTCCTGCTCTAGTCCTGCCGCTCAGCAGCTGCTTTCTCTTCTAGGACCCTGCAGCTTTCCTGGGACATGTGTCTTATCGGGGAACTTGTGTTTCTCCCCCTGGGACTCCTCATGCGCTGAGGCCCATTATACCTACCAGTCACAGGGGCAACATCTGACTTGTGCTGTCTAGCTGAGAAAGGTCAGTAATTTGTGGTGTATTTCCCAGGCATTAGTGCGAGTATCAAATGAAGGCTTAATTTCAAAAGTTCTCCTGCAGCTTCTTGTCTGAGAGAATTAGCCTGCGTGGCTAGAATGCAGATGTGCAAATTTATCAGCTGTTCAAAAGCATGGAAGTTCAAGATGAGTGCAATGCCAATCTTTCCTTTGTCCATACCAAGAGTCTCTGCTTCCAGCTAACAGCAAGTAGCAATTTGCACTCTGGAAAACACTCTCGCTTAGCACATAAAACCAGAACAATTTCTTAGCCATGCACTTTGTAAGTGGCGGTTCAGTCCTGCAACCCTTGCAAAGGACAAGTTTTACTTTGCTCTTGCTGTAAAGCCCCTGGTGGGTGACACGGTGGTGGATTCTGACCATGGAAGACATATATGAAATATGCATACACCCAGTATGCTATTCTTCATCACAGTGAAACTATTTTCACTGCAATACTTAAGTTCAGATTTGCTGCTGTACAGAAAAACCCAAGTTCTACCCCTAATCTTTCAAAAACAAGAACTTAAAGAAGACAACAACCAAACATTCAGAGAAATGTTCTTAAAATGTGAAGTGTTTTTTCCCAGTTTGCTATGTTTAGAGTCTTTTAAGATTATTTCATTTATAATAATAAAAAAATTAAGATTGCTTTTATTGCTGGTTTTTAAAGCATGAAGAGAGCACAAACCTGAAAATATTCAACTTGAAGGTAAAGAGGGCAGAAAATCAGAAGCTAGCTCCTGGTGAAAGAGAGGTTAAAATGAACATTGCTATCCAACCGTGATGTTGTCAGTTACTGTTATTCCCTTTACCATATCTAGCTTTTCTCATTTCTAAGTAAGGCTGTAAAATACAAGTATCACTTTCAATTTTCTTTATCTATTGAGGAATTATATTTATAAAGTATAATTATCCCTACTCAAGAAGGATAAAATGATGCCAGGATTCCTGTTTATCCAATCTGAAAAAGATAGTGGGGTAGGATCTCTAAAGGCAAGTTAATGTCTTCAGTATTAGATCAAAGCACTGTGCCTACTCAATTATTACAAAACATGGTAATCTCTGCAGTAGAAAGTTACCTACAAAGACATTGTTTTCACAAAATTGATGCACACTTGGGAAAGGATTAAAAACAAAAATCACATAGAACAAAAAGAACCATGTTTGTATGTCTGTGTATCTCTTAAGATGTTCTCCCACAGAAACTGCAAGTGTGAGCTACATTAAACAAAGTTAGATGAGGCCAAAGCCTCTCTTTCTTTAACACCTACTTGTTTTTTAAATAAAAAGCCAAATTCTACCCTCACTCATGTGAGGTCAGTGGGGTTCCGTAGATGTCAGAACAGAATCAGATTTACTAAACAGATTTTAGTGAGCAAGGATAGAAATCCAGAGCAAACAGAGAAGTTAAATGTTTTCACTCAGACAAAACTTCTGATTAAGAAAGAAATCAGTGAAATCTGTCTTGAAGGTGAAAATATAGAAAGTAAAAAGAAATGGGAGAGTCAGAGTTGTATGGTAAAGGATTATGTCAAGCAAGAGCTCCTAAGATTGATGTTTGCCAGTGTGAGTGGGTTGAATTGGGCGAGGCTGAGGGTATTATCTTCAAAAGCATCTTAAATCTTCCAGACGCCACCATTGCTTGTTCACCAGAGGACTTGTTCACCAGTGGTAGATTTAAGTTAATGTCTTTACTCACTCAGAAAGGCAATGGATCATAGAGGGTAGATTTAGATCAGATATTAGGAAGAAATTCTTTCCTGTGAGGGTGGTGAGGCACTGGCACAGGTTGCCCAGAGAAGCTGTGGATGCCCCATCCCTGGAAGTGTTCAAGGCCAGGCTGGATGGGGCTGGGAGCAGCCTGGTCTAGTGGAAGGTGCCCCTGCCCATGGTAGGGGGTTGGAACTAGATGATCTTTAAGGTCCCTTCCAATCCAAACCATACCATTCTATGATTCTAATAAGAGGGGTAAGTACAGCTTCTTCCCTAGTGTGCTGAGTATGTTAGAGTGTAAAAGATGAAATTGGCTTGCTCTTTTTTTTTTTTTTCTTAACCAAAAGGCATAATTTCATTGGGGAGGGTTGAAGTAATTCAGAATACCTTAATAGGGCTTTTGATATTTCAGGCAAAATGATACCTTGTGAAAGGACTTCAACAACCAATAAAACACAAGTATAACAGAAACAAACTCACATTTGGTGTTTTAGCACATCTTTTTCTTTGAGTCTTCAGCCAGCACTCATTAACATTATCTTCCATTACTTACCTCATTAGGCAGTGTCTTCATCAGTGTTTTAAGAGCCTTCTCAAAGGTTATTTGGAGAGAAAGCCTGCAGAAAATTTTACACATGCTGGAAGAAACCCTGGTATATGCTGACCATGCCCGTCTAAATATAGACTCTGGTTAGAGAAATGCAGAGGCCTCTTCACGCACTACATTACGTGGACTCCTCTCTGTGACCTCCAAATGCCCTGATTTTCCCTGGCCTACCACATAATAGTCATGTAATACTATGTCATGTAATACTCGATGGACTACATATGAATAAGAGGCTATTTTGAGGTTGTAAGTGCTTTAAACTGTAAGGTTCCCAGTACGCTACTCCACAGCTGGCTTGGGGGCAGAATAATTAACCCAATGTAAGATGTATGCAGTTGTCTTTATGAAAGCCCAATCTATCCTCAGAGACCATTCTCCCCTGTAAGGAGGCAGCCTTGGAAAAAAGCAGAAGAACCAGATCATTAGTAACGACTTTCATTAACGTGGCCTCTCAAGCTACAGTGCTGTCGCCTGGCAATGATGTGAACTGTGATCTTTAGAAGCTCAGAGATCTCCCTGGCACTTTCTGGCCAGGTGTGGAGACCCAGGTTATGTGTGTGAGATCAGCAGAGCACTTGGGACAAGTGAAAGCTGAGTCCCCACACAGAGGCAAAGAAAAGAAAATGTGTATTCATTTTACGCTGCTAGTATTTATCTGTAGGACAGTGTTAACAGGTAAACCCACCAGGGACAAAGCAAACAAAAGTAGATAGCAACCATGGGCCTGTGCTTCCTCCAGAGGAGCGGGTATGTGCAAGTCTCTCAAGTGATTCTCAGCTTTGCAGTAAGCCCCCATCCCCTGAAATGTTAAGACATCTTAAAATACTACAAGAAGTCATCAGTAGTAGGGAGAAATTTTCCAGACATTTATCTTCTCTGCACTGTTAATGGTGATCTCCACCAATACTCAGACAAGGCCCCCAAAACTGTGTCAGTCTTGAACCTCAAGTAGATCCCACCTGCTCCTCCCAGCCTGGGCTGTCCCCCATAAAAACACAGTGGGTGTCTCTCCCAGGAAGCCAGGTGATACCCTGGTACTCCCTGAGGCAAGAGGGCTGAATGCCTCCCACATCCCTGAAAGTCTGGAGGTTGGCAGGAAAGCCAGAACGTGTCAAACGAGCCCTGCTGCCACTGCAAGGCCAACAGTTCCCAATCAGCGGTGGATGCTGTTGTTCTTTAGACACCATCTGTTGCAACAGCTGCTGGTGGCTTTCCAACAGGCTCTTCAGTGCAGGTCTAAAACCAGATTGCTCCCAGCCAGCCACCTCTCCTTATCTAACCTTGGTGAGGGAGGCTGAAGATCATGGTCACTTTGGTCCTCTTCCTTAGGGCCTGCAATGGCACTCACCACTGTCAATGAAAGTATCACTTACGGACTGGGATAAACGATCCCCAGAGCGCTGCTGGGAGTGCCTGCGTGTGTGGTGTGGTGGTGTGGTGTGTGGTGGGAGCAGGGCAGGGAAGGAGGTATCTTCTAGCTTACAGCCCCCTCACCACCGGGCACGTATATGGTAATGCAGCCAACGGCCCAGCATCTGGCCTGTCTCTTCTTCAGTGGTCCCTCTGGTGCAGAGGGAGCCTGTACATGAGAAGCCCGACCTCCACCCAAGGCTGAGCCTTTTCCCTCCCTAACCCACGCGTGGCAGAGCCCACTGAGCGGGCCCTGCTGGCTCCGGGTGCAGTGAGGCTCGCTGCAGGCAGAGCCCTCTCTGTCACTCCTCCAGGAGTGTCCGGCTGGTGTGTCCCTGCACGCCACCAGGCGCTCCGTCTAACATGCATTAGCATCAGAGCACATCAGGCCCGCTACCTAAAAATATCATAGAATGGAGCTGTTTAGGTTGGAAAAGACCTTTAGGATCATCAGTAAGTCTCTTTCAGTTGAATTATTTTGTTTAAGTTGAAAGTTTTACTCCTCCCCTTGGCTTTTCAGCACTGTTCAGTCGTGTTTATTTTCCCAGCAGGACCCCTGTGTAATTTTTATAAAGGCTGTAAGCAGTGTCACCAGTCTGCCCTACTTTTGACGGTTCCATAAAATCAGTACTTTAACGAAAAATGCATTGAAAATCGCTTTCAGCAACATATTTTTACTACTCTTTTTTTTGTGCCAATTTTTTTAAACCTGTTTCTCATTTTCTCCTTGTTCAGATCTTTCACGTTGTCACAACTCACTATTGAATAGAGGATTTTTATGAAAATCTTTGGGCAGAATGTCGTCATTACACCGGCCCTCGGCTCGTATGCCGTACGACCATATATACATGAGTATCACCTTTGAAAACCTAGTGCGACGCGGTGTTTAAGGCCATCTGAAAACAAACCAAAAGGAAACACTGAGGCAGCGGAGAGCGATCCCTCACTCGGGCTTCCACCTGCACCGGCACCGTTACTCACCCTTCCATGCTGCCCGCGATTTACTGCGGGCACATTAAGGTACAGTGACACCTGTACAGTGCTTTCCCCTGTATTTTTATATTCTGATTATGTAACTGTGCTGCTTGCATAACCGCACCGCCGATAAACGCGGGATTTGCCTGCGGATCAGCGCAGCGCAGCGCTGCCCGCCCGTGACCGCGGCCCCCGCCCCGCCGGGAGCGCCGAGGTGCGGAGGGGGCAGCCCCCGCTCGCAAGGGCGGCCCGGCCGGCAGCGCTCGGCCCGGAATAACGCCTGCCTTCCCGGCACGGGATAGTATCACCACAGAAACCATGTCTCCGGCGGCCCCACCGAAGCACACGCGGCAGACGTGCCCCCAGGTGCCAGATGTCCCCTGCCGGGGCCGCTTCCCAGGCCTGTCCCGCCGGCGGGGCATCTCCCGACCCCCCGGGCTCGCCCCGCCTCCCTCGGGGCTTCTGCCCCCCGCCGCGCCGCCCCCCCCGCTTTGTGCTCGGTGCGCCGAGGCGCCCCCGTGGGAGGGCTCCGTCCCGCGGGTGCCGGTGCCGCTGCCCCGGGCGCGCTGCCGGCGCGGAGGGGCCCCGAGGGCCGCACGCCGCCTTGCGCGGAGGCTCGGCTGGGGCGGCCGCGGGGCTCCCCCGGGCCCGGCCCCCCCGCGCTGCGGCCGCATCAATCATTAACGTGGGCTCCGGTGTCCGGCGCCTCCCTCCGCGGGAAACCCTACCCGGGGCGGCGGGGGCGCCTCTCCCCGCTGCCGGGGAGCGCTGGATGCGCCGCCGGTTTCCAGTTACCGCGATGCCGGGCGGCGGGGCGGGAGGAGCCGCGGCGGTGCCGCCACTGCCCCTGCTGCAATGAGTGATGCTGCCGGGGGCGGCGGCGGCGGCGAGGCGCAGAGCCACCGCGGCTCCTCCGCCGGCGGCTGCGGGAGCAGCGGCTCTGCCTCGCCCGGGCGGCGGCGGCGGCGGGGCGCGGCGGCTGGCGGCGGGCCGGGGGCGGCCGGGGGGCCCGGGGCCGGCGGGGCCAGCAGCATGCCGGCCGGCGAGGGGGACAAGGAGGAGGCGGCACCGCCTCCTCGCCCCGCCGCCCTGCTGCGGTGGGACGAGGTGCCCGAGGACTTCGTGGAGTGCTTCATCCTCTCGGGCTACCGGCGGCTGCACTGCTCGGCACAGGAGTGCCTGGCCTCGGTGCTGCAGCCCACCAACGAGACCCTCAACTTCTGGACCCACTTCATCCCGCTGCTGCTCTTCCTCAGCCGCTTCGGGCAACTGCTGCTGCTGCGGGGCGCCGGGGACGTGCCCTTCCACCACCCGGCCCTGCTGCCCCTCTGGTGCTACGCCTCGGGGGTGCTGCTCACCTTCGCTATGAGCTGCACGGCCCACCTCTTCAGCTGCCTCTCCCCGCGCCTCCGTGCCGCCTTCTTCTACCTGGACTATGCCTCCATCAGCTACTACGGCTTCGCCAGCACCGTGGCCTACTCCTACTACCTGCTGCCAGGGCTGAGCCTGCTGGATGCTGGTGCCATGAGCCGCTATGTGCAGCAGCGGCTGGGCTGGCAGCTGGACTGCAGCCTGCCCATCGCGGCCTACCGTGCCCTGGTGCTGCCGGTGGCCCTGGCACTGGCTGTGGGCTGCACGGCCGCCTGCTGCCGCAGCCGTGCCGCCTGCTGCGCCTACCCCTTTGCCGTGCGCACCTTCGTCTTTGCTATGCCGCTGAGCATGGCCTGCCCCATCATGCTGGAGAGCCTTCTCTTTGACCTCCGCACCCGCAACCCCACGCTCTTCGTCTACTTCTACCGGCGCTACTTCTGGCTGCTGGTGGCTGCCTTCTTCAACGTCAGCAAAATCCCCGAGCGGATCCAGCCGGGGCTCTTCGACATCGTGGGGCACAGCCACCAGCTCTTCCACATCTTCACCTTCCTCAGCATCTATGACCAGGTGCATTACGTGGAGGATGGGCTGGCCGAGTTCCTCAAGGCACCCCTGGCCGCCCCCACCTACCTGGGCACTGTGGGGTATATGCTGCTCCTGACGCTGTGCCTGGCCGTGGTCGTCAGGAGGTTCCTCAAGGTCGCAGACCTCTGCAAGCAGGACTAGCCGGGCTGGCGACCCTCAAGATGGCAACTGCTGTACCGGCAACCCTTCGGCTGGAGAGCCTTGGCCCAGCGACCTTCAGACTGGCGACCCTCAGATCGGCCCCACCGTGTCCTGAAGATGCTGTGAAACCTGGGAGAAACACACCTATGGAAGAGCCAGGTCCCTTTCACGGGTGGTTGCCAGAGAAAATGACCATGGCGGAACTGCTCATGCTCTTTAAACTACTAGGTTACCAGGGGAAGCAAGCAAACGCTTACTGGTATGTTGCTGCTTAGAGTATAAGCTGAAATAATTTAGCTCTGCTACTAGGAAGAATGCATGAACTGTGAATGCCACTTACTAATTTTGTAACAATTAGGTTTAAACTAGCTGTGTATATACATACATATATTTATATATCTAGCTATATATTTGTTAGCTACATATATATGTGTGTATATATATATACACCTGAAGACACTTGTGCAATGATTACTCATAGACTTTTAATCAACTCCTATGTGAAATTTCCTAGCAGATTATGCACTGACATTTATCTTCCTCTGTGATACTGTAACAGGCCTTTGCAGCCACATACTGGATTTTAAATACAAACAAATCAATAGCTATCTATAGTTTCTAAGGTCTTGCAGCCTTTTCAGCCAGGGAACAATAGATTTAACAGAGAGGAAAAACAGCTGTGAATTATTACAGAATTACTAGTTGAAGGAGAGGCTTTAATTAGACAGACAGTGAGAGGCTGGTGTAGCCATTCGGATACTGAAATAAAATAGAGGGATATGTAAAATAGCTGAACCAGAAAGGGGTCAAACTAGTTTGGAGTGGGGGGAGAAGAAGGGCACTGCATAATGGCGTGGCTCTTCCCCCAGCACGTCAGGAACATCTGTTGTGTTAAGGGGGTTGCTAAGGGGCCCCTTTATCTGCCCGGGAAAATCACCCCCAAATCAGCCCTTTAGAGTCAAAGTCAGATGCCAGACTTTCTATAAGCCCCTGCCAAGCTCAGTGGGAGTTCTGTGGATATAAAGAGAGTAACTGATGCATGAGATCTTATTCTGGATCTTTTGAAGAATTACATGGAACTGGTTTCTTCTGCTCTTTAATTAGAGCATACTGTCAGATTTACCATCCTAAAATAGTTGCAGAACAAGGTACCGCTGAATCTGAGCAGGACCTAAAATCCGGTTCTACAAATACTGGATGCTAGCACTTTCTCATCATTCCCCATCTTTTCCTATTTTGATTAGTTGTGGCTGCAGCTGGGGATTTTGACATCCTCTTTCAGAAGCTTTGCCGGAGTTCAAAGGGAAAAATTATGAGATACTTTCCAAAGCAGTATCTTTTCATGGCAACCCAGGTATTATCCTTGACACACGACAAACAGCTGACTATAGATTGAACTTACTCTCTCTATATAAAGAGACATTTTTGTAAACTATGTGCGGATTTTAAACAGATGCATTTTGGTTCTGTCTGACAGGAGTAACAAGTATGCAATAATATTACACAAGGGGGTTACAACTTGACGTTCAGGTGAGGAACTGCTTGTATACCCCATTCGCGAAAGGAACGGTGGCACTTCCTTAGGAAACACTGGTGTCATACTGCGCAACAGTATAGTAGCTCTTTAACTCAGCCTCTTTGCCCCTTTTGTGGAAACATTTCTGCCCAAGTCTTCAAGTCTTCCCCATTTTCCTGGAAATGGCACCCGAACCCCAAGAAAATGTTTTGAGTCTAGTCCCATAGTCTTCTGTAAACAAAGCCCCCTTTGTTTACAATAGGAATATAGGAAGGACTATAGCTAGTAATTATGGGGTCAGATCCTTAATATGGGTCAGAATCATCAGAGAAACCAAGAATTGATATGTCCTGTACTGATGTCAGCTTTGTGAAAATTTCCCTATGAAAGTTGATACGCTAAAAGAAAATTATACCCACTTCATTTTATCTTTTATCTCAACCCATTTTAACTGTAATGGTTTGGATCTTTTAGATTCTCAGTGAATGATGAGAATGGCCTAACAAAAGTATGTATTCTTTGCCACAATTCTGCCAGTATATAATTTGTGGTAGGGTCACATGTGGTCTTCTAAAAAGATCAGCTAGAATTTTCTGAAACAGCAGTTCCCAGACTGTGGCCTCTTGAGTTATCACTGGTGGGCCATAAAAACCAGCATGGCCCTGTGTGGCTGTCTACATTCTGGTTTTATTTGCCTACCTGCATTAAAAGAAAATGAAAACTGCATGATGTATTCTTAATTTTACATATTTTCATTAAGTTTTGTCATAAATACGGCATTGCTTTATTCAGCCGCCAATAAAGCAGAAAATGATCTGTACCACTGGGAGAGGAGGCTGGTTCACCACACTGTCATGCTTTGAAATGTGCTTTATGTTGTAAAAAAACCTGGAAACTCACAATAGAAAGCAAACAGATTAAGACCTTCAACGATGTCATCCCATGAATTTCCACAACTGCAAAAAGAGGCCAAAATCTTTGAAATGTGCTGCATTCAAGTTAAAATAATAGAGGCATAGTAGTTAGAGCACGATGACTCATCCAAGTTTCAAAACTAATTATGTAGAAAGGGTTTGCCTGGGAGATGCGACTAGCATGTCCAACCAGCAATTAAAAACTAAGAAAGAAATCAGGCTGGGGACAGCAAATTTCAGCACAAGAAGACAGCTCAGAAACAAGCAACAGTAAAAGCCAAATGTAAGAAAAGGCTTTTAAAGCATACTGTATAACGAATTTGTGCTTGTCAGTCACGATGTAGAGGACATCTCAAGAGGCAATGTCAAAAAAGGCTGTTGCTAACTTGTAAAAATACATTTGATATTTGCAGTTAGGCCACACTGGGTCGTCTATATATATCTCAACGGCAGATAACAGTATAAAGGTTGGATTGCAACCAGCTGCAATTTTACTGGAATCTTACTGCTGTTGTAGGAGTTGCCTGTGAGCCCCAGTCACACTGCAGACTTGGTACCTGGCTCCGATATTAAAAATAATGCTTCATTTAAAGGTTTTTGTTGGCAAAATATTGAGGCACGTGTATGGGCCTGAGCACTTCGTGGAATTATTTGTAAATCCTGGTTGCAAGTACGGCTGTCTGAGCCACTGTAAGCAGGCTGTATGAATTAGGAGTGAATGGGTACAGGGAGATATGATTAGGTTTTAAGAGTTACAATTAATGTATGTTTGTTCATTTGTCTGTTTAAAATGTAGCTACAAATTAAAAAGTTACAGTAAGTGTGGAGAATATCTAGGGAAACACTACCTGAGTGTCTGTGTTTATTCAGTAAAGGACATGTATGTAGAGAATTGCTCCATTTGCCATGTCCAGTAGCCAGTCTCTGTAAATATAGACGGAACAAAACTGAGTTAAAGAGGTTAACAGTGGAACAAGTTATCTATAATTATAGTGCTTGAATTTGCTCATGTAGAAGTGAATGTCAGCATTTGTGTGACTTGTAAGGGAGCAGGATCTCTTTTTGGTATGAAAGCACACATGGCTGAACGTCCCTAAGCATGTCCAGAGCTCAGACAGGAGGTCCAACCTGCAGACTAGATGCATAAGGACATCCTAGAAAATTAACTTTTTTGTATAAGTACCTGTCATAATATTTTTATTGCTTAGGTACCTGCAATAGGGTCTACTCTGTGGACTCCACAACTCATCTTTAAAACCAAAAAGGCTTTTCAGGCCTTTTGTGGCAGAATCTTGTGTGGGGACGGGGGATGAGGTGAGGACGGGAGCACAAGGGTATGGCCTGAAAATGTCTATGTGTCTTTCTGTCTTTGGCCAACACTGACTGTCAGACTGACACACATGTGCCAATGTGAACTGACTGTTGATGGGGCCAGTTCCCGGAGTGTTGGTGGCAAAGACACCCCCCTTGCAATCAGCATGTGCCTAGAACTGCAGTCCACACACTGGCATATATTCAATAAGCCTAGCTTCTGAGCACTTCCAAATAACCTGTAAGCTTCAAGCTCATCTGCGTGCAAGATTGATATACCTGGTCTGTTGTAATTATCTCGTATTCTGTGGCAACACGCTATTTCTTCTTCTGCAGTGTATTCATTTGAATGTCACTACCCAGGACATCTGTGCAGTTCTGAGCTGCTTCGTTAGCAGGACTGGAGTCTGCAGTCTGGAAACAAAGGGAAAGGTTTCATTTGCATGCTGCACTTGTAGAAATTTAGCAGTTAAAAGTAGAAACAAGTTGGTTTTTGCTAAAATGGTAGTTTTGCTTAGTTGTCCAAGTGTTGCGCTTATTATTTATTTGCTGAATCCAGCTACTATGTTGGGTTTTTGTCAACAGTGCACCTGCAGAAAATGACAGTATGAAAGTTTTACTTCATGTTTAAGTAAAATCTCTGAGGCAGCACATTCATAAAGTATTGTTGCACTAAACTCAGATGATTACCATCCACATGCCTTACAGAAGCAAATCATACCTGTAGTAATCGCCCAGATTATACCGTTTTTCATTGCCTATGAGAGTAAAAATGACCAAGTGGCCGGTAACAAGTTGAGGAGTCAGGCACTCCTGGGTTCTTGTCCCTGCTTTGCCACTACCTGTTCTGTAATCTAGGGCAAGTTGTTTAAACTGTATTCATTTTGAATGAATTTAATTCACATAAAACACTGGAATTGTACCAGGGTTGAATTTGACCCTCTGTGTCTCAGTTTCCACATCTGTAAGATGGGGAGAATATACCTTACCTACCTCGCAGGTTGTGCTGAAGACTAGCTAATGTTTGTAAAGCACTTAAAAATGCAAAGACCCTCCTAGGTGCTAAGAAGAAATATTACTGAACTCCGGCAGAGAGAATGTTACATTTTTGCATAGCTTCTTATCTCACAGGGAGAGGAACATGAACGTTTCTAGATCATGAACTCTCGGGACAAACCCTCAACATTGCCATACTCCTAGGAGGTTCACATCCTGTGTCCTTTGGAGCTAATGGCAAAATTTCCACTGGCTTCAGGTGGAGACCAATCAAGACCTAAGCAGTAGTAAATGGGCTGACTAAATGCTTAAGGGTCAGGAGTAAGGAGGAAACATACATGAGTTAAATACTCTTCATATATTCTCACTGGTAACTTGTACCGAGGGGCACTGCAATGCTGACATGAGGCCTCGTTGTTCATTTAGGCGCAGGTTATATTCCAGTTACCGTGAACCAGTGGAGCAGGATTTCCCATCGGTGTCTGTAAGACTATGATTACCTATTAATTGACATTGGGAATTTCAACCTGCTTCAATCTACTGTGTATCAGAGCAAAAATTAAAAATACCTTAAACAAACAAAGCTTTTAGATGTGTAATCATTTGGGAACACAAAATTATATTGATCAGACAAACAACTTTCTCTTTTCCCCTCCCATTCCCCAAGTTCAACAACATGGAGCCAATCCCATTCTTGAATGAAATCTGAACTTGGATCTTATCACAGATGTGTACTCCTCCTTTGCCGTGGAGCCCTGACTAATCATCCTGCTAGCCCACTCTGCCCTTCTCCTGGAAGGACTGATAGAAAGAGCACCACTGAGTAGAGGACAATGTTTTTAAGAGCTTTTCTAACTGGTAGCAGTAGTGGAGACAAAACCCAAAAGACGACAAAGACATCAAAGGGCTTGAGCGATTCATTAAGGCAAAGCCTTTACCATTAGAAATTCGCCTTATCCAAGTATATTCCTAGCTTCTGTTAGACACCTGTAAGTCAGGGCTACATAACCAACACCCAAGTTACAGCTGAGACTTTACCCTCTTCTCAGATGAGATGCAAGATGCTGAGGGAGTGTCACATGCACTGAAAGACACAGACTGCCATTCAAGACCTTTAGTGTCTTGGAGCTGGGTGTGGAATAAAGTTAAATTATTTTCACAACTTGCTTAGACAGATGCTGCTTCATTCCACTGAATTCAGTAAGAAATTAATGACCAAGACGAAGGAAGCAGGCTTTTGCTCAAAGGAAACGCCACCAGCAGACTTCTGCTTTCAGGACAATTGCTTCCTGGGCCATACTCAGAACATGGAGGATTCTGAAGTAGGGCTTCGTTGTTTCATGTGAACGTCTTAGGATTTGTGGTTGTAGCTGGGGGTTAATAGTATGGAGAAACAGTTTATAGCAAGTCAATTCTGTCTGCTAGAGATTCAAGCACGCTTTAGTAAGAGGTATCACATTTAAGGGTCTGTGCATGCAATGAACAAAACGTGTGAATTTTGTTTGGTTCTGTTGGGAAGGTTTGAAAATTTACTCTTTGTACACTTTTGGATGCTGACTACTGTATATGTAATGACTATGCATTTTTAGCAAAAAAAGGTGTGAGCTATAAATAAAGTTGATTCTGAGTACATTTTTGCAGAAATGCGTTTCTAAAGTTTTTTCATTTCTTAATACAAATTACTGTGACACCTGTAGGATTAGGAGTGTGTTGAATGTAGTTATCGTCAAACACAGATGTTGGCATAAGTACAGGAACTTCCGATTCTTGTATGGCGGTGTTAGTATTTCTGAAAGCACTACACCACAGCAACAGTGGTGTTGCCTTTTTATTGCCTTTTATGTTTTAAAGCAATAAAATAGCATCATTGCCTTTTTAGTTCTCCAATATCTATGCTAACTAATTAATGATAGGCATCCCTATTATATTAAAATTCATTAATATGTATAAGAAGATCAGTGTACTGCCTACAGTGCTCAATGAAAAATCAGGAAATTGGTAGCAACAGCTATGTCAAGACTCAAAACAAAATATTGACTGCAAAATGAAGAGGTCTGTTTGGCATCAAAGTCTCCCTATTTGGCAGACTAGGAATGTTCCAAGTGGCAGAATAATGTTTTCAGTCCAAGTCAGGGACCAAAAAGCACTCAATGAAGTGCAATTACATCAAGTATCTGCTTTAGGCCTTTTCTGTGTAAAATCAGCAGGACATGATGTATCCCAACAAAATTGCATGCACCACCAATACTATTACAAGGCTGAATACAATGGAAAACTGCAGGATCTTCTTGTTGAGGCCTGTAGAATTTCTTCAAAAGTTCTAAAATTCTCGAGAGGTCTTATTTGCAGAGTTTGTACATCCTATTTGAAATATGGTGATGACTTCAAGTATCCAATGAGCCCAGCAAAAACATCCATTGCCACCTCACAAACAGATGCTTCAAAAGACTGCATCCTGCTGTTAACATTTAAGGTCTTTCATAACATTATCAGTAGGTGCTGGATCTGACTGCTGGGCATGAACACGCTGGAGGAAAACCTCACAAAACTGATGGAGCCAGTGAGGATGGCAAAATGCAGAGCAGAATGGAAAGCAGCAAGCCTCACTGCTAGGACAGGTAATTTATTGAGGTCAGTACCTCAGCCTTCAGCTGCAATGGCTCCACAGTTGTTCTGATAACCAACTAGAAATCTGAAGGCAATCTGCATTTTGTTACCATGACATCACTTCGCTGACAAATGGCCCTAAAAGTCAGGACAGTGTATTTGTGGAGGAACAAAGGGACACCCGATACACAGTTTTAACCTTCAGATTTTATTCTCTCATCATAGGATAATGTATGGTTAGTAGAATCTGTGAGTGGAGATGAGACTCATTAAAAATTAAAAAGCTGGTAAAAATGAAAAGCAAATCAGTATTAATGCTAAGGCTAAATCTTGGTTTCGGTAATGAGAGCCTCTGGGGCAGACACTACAGATGCGCTCTTCTGCATCAGAAAGCCCGCTATTACAGGGCAGATTTCTTATCAAGAGTGGCAGTACACTTCTGTTAGTGGGGAGCTATAAATATTTTTTCTGCCAGGGAGCACAGCCTTTGGGTATATGATATATGCTTTACAGGAGAATGACAACAGCAATATAGCAGAATCTTTCTGGAGAATAAACCATTTTATAGAGTTCTCTAATTCGAGTATCTCCTGCCCACAAGATCTAATACTTTTGTGTCCCTCCTGACTGATGAAACACGGAAATATAGTTTTCCTTCAGTTTTGGTGTTAAGCATACTTCTCATCTATTATCCTCTGTTTGCCAGGAAACTTCTATTCTCTGTCAGTCTCCTCTGTTGTCCTTGGGAACTGGGCAATGCCACTTGTACAAGAAGAAAAACCTTGGGTTTTCCCTCTTTATATGCTGGGCTTTCTGCATCCACGATTCTGAGGCTGTGGAATTCAATCACTGACACACAGTAGTGTCCCAAAATCTCAGCTTTGCTTTTTAGCAGCACTTGGAAAGACAACTGTGAAATGCCAGTGGGGTGGATAACAAGCAGCAATATCTGAAGCCCTCAGAAATAACCTGAGGAATGAGCAAAAGGTAAACAGGTCCCTGAGACAGTTTCTCTGATACCTTTGTACACACAGGCATTCTCTCTCTTATCCCAAATTTAGCAAAGCTCATAAGCACATGCTTAACTTTAATGGGAATATATGTTTATCTTTGTTCATTCACGGGGGTGAACTTTTCCTCGTGTTGAAGCGTGCTATAGATGCAGAGCTCTAATGAGCAGACAGTGCCAGGGAAATGCTGCCAGCAAGAGTTTGGCACAGCAAATTCTGCCATTCAGCCGGAAGGCAGTGTCCTACCCTCTGACACCCAAGACTCACATTCCCTCCTCTGCCTTAGTCCTTTAAAGCATTCTCCTTTCAGACCATTGTCTGAAAGATTTTGATACGAAACAAAGAGGAAAATACATATGTAAAAGCTAGAAATGCACCAACTTAGTCGTGAAATAAAACTACAAATTTTCCAACTGTAGCAATTACAATAACAAAACATCGTTCCTTGTGGTCTGGTAGAAAACCATAGCTTGGAGCAAATGAGTCTGGAACAGTAATCAGACTCACTGAGAACTATAAAATACATTCACTGGCCAACCCAGTTAAAAAGAATGTTTTCTTCTGTGTCTTATAGACTCAAAGATTAAACGCAGAAGCCAAATATTCTGTGCAGACTGCCTTTGTCCCCAGCAACAGAGCATGTTCCTTCAAACTATAAGTATTCCACTCCAACAGAAGCACGCCATATCCTTTATTTTAAAGTTCAGGTGCACTTTGGACAACAAAAAATAACTTATTTCAGTGAAACATGGGGAATTGAGAGTATACAAGGGTGAAAAGCCTGCTCAAGTGCAATATTCAGGTTGTATAGTTAAGATCACATAATGGCTAACTCCGCACTCAGCAGCCCTAACACCTCAGAGGGAGTATACAGCCAGTGCATGTTAGGATCTGCTTCTACTGAGATGACTGGTAATCCAAAAGATATAGTGAATTGATATAATTAATGGAAAACAGCACATACTTCCATTACAGTTAAGCTGTGATGAGTATATTCCTGTATTCAGACATAAGGCTGAATTACTTACATGGTAAATGTTTTCAGGCAGCAACATTTATAAAAATGTTGGTAGTGCCCTACGTACTTTGGTTGAGGTCTCCATCTGTTGCCAACAAGACATTTTAGAAGTCTTCCTTATTAGAGGGAAAAAAAAAGGCAAAAATTAATATCAGAGAGTTGAAAAGATTTGTTGATTTTGACTGCTGGCAGACTTGTCACATAGATTTGCACAAAGCAAATGAACTTACGGACTTACAAATATTACCAGGTGATGTAATCACTGTTTTCTCTTCTGAAAGTCAAAGTAATGTTCTCCAAGCAGTTACTGAAGACCCACAAGTGAATCTGGCCATCTCACCTTTACAGCAGTTGAGTCTCAGAGTGCAGGTCTTCTGTGGAAAGCACTGGATGTTCACCTAGCAGGATCAAATGCGGTTTATTGATGCTTTTAAATAACCCCAAGGAATGTTACTCATTAGCCAAACATACACACAGAGCTAACAGTTATTTATGATTTTCAGGCTCTGGAAGTGTCATGATTTCTAGCTTCAGTGTCAGGGCAGAACTGTCAGGTATGTCCCAGACATGAGTGACTTCCAGCTTATTACTCAACGTTAAGCACTGTCTCTTTTAAAAGCCATTTCAGTCAGCCAGTACCTCATGAATGAAAGAATCTGCAACAAACACGATGGTAAATGAAGTCTCTAAGGTGAAAACTTCTCAAGTGTGCTATAATAGATTAGTGGTAGTGAGGTTCCCTTCATGAGCGATTCATGAGCTAAATTCACCAACAAGCACCAGACTCAATTCTCTTCCCTTTGCATTTTGCCTGGAAGGCACAAACAGGCTGGAGAATAATTCTGGCTGCTAAAAAGCCGTCTGACCCTGCTATTCCCTAATCACATCGCTCCAGTACTGGCACAAGGATGCAACAGGAATGCAGAGTGGCATAGCACATCCCTATGCTGCACTAGCATTATGCGGCACATAGCCCCCGATGATCCCACTGGGGTTGCCCCCTAACACATGAGTCCAAGCAGCCTGAGAACCGGGCAATTACAGCCCTGCCTGCCTGCTGTGCCAAGTGAACCTCAGAATAAAGAGATTCTGTTCAGCAGAAAGTTCTGCAGTGTTAGTCTGTGCCCAGCAGACCTGTGGAGGACACCAAGGTCAACCAGCAGGAGTTTTCTAGACAAGGTTCAGTCTTATTCAGCTTTAAGAAAACAAACCTCGATTTTCAAACTCAGCCATTCGTGCTCTGAAATCTCAGAGTTTGATTGAATACTCATATTTCACCACTCTGAAATAGAAATAAAAATTATTCACATTTATTGAAAAATGTCAGCTAATTCAGATTTTTTTCTTATCTGCCCCAGTCAATGCACAGACCTGAACAGCAGCATAGTAGCATGTGTGAAGATCAAACAAAGTGTAGCGTAGCACAGTGTCTATTTTAAAACAAACTGGCTGCAGTGCTTTCTGGAAGGCAGCCGGCACGGTGGTGGGTCTGGCGGGCTGGCCTGGCAGCCAGGCCGGAGGCTCGGCAGCGGAGCCGCCAGGAGGAGCGCGCAGACCGCTCCCGGGGCACAGGGATGTCTCTCCAGCAAGGCCGGTGAGAAGCTGTATGGCTCCAGCAAGGACACATTTTTTCCATGGTAGCTAGCTGCTGCATTTCTCATCTGCAGCGCACAGATGGGAGCAGAGGAGCAGTCACCAGGCACCGCTGCCCACTGCCCTGTTCCGCCTGGATGTTGCAGAAAGTGCTGTCCTCTGTGGCTGCCCTCCCTGGGCACCTCCACTGCTGCCGGGGCTTATTTGGAAGGGACGCCACATCCATATAACGCTTTAAGGGAGAAGTTGGCACAGACAGCCTGATGGTCTGGCAAAAGGAATGCCTTAGAGGCAGCTGCTTACTGATATAATCCCATGTGAAAAGAAAAATTGTTTTGGAGGGGATGACGCTGCCCTCTTAGGCATTTCTGGAACTTAAACTGAGCGTGAGTCAGCCAGAGCAAGAGTATGTGTCTTGCCATGTTGACTTTTCATTTAAACATATTGACTAAAATAAGTTCATTTGTTCTATTTCCTATACCACATACATACCACAGAAGATACAGACTAATGTACCTATTAGACTTACGTACCAGTTTAAAACCAATGTGTGTTAAACAAGCAAAGGAACAAAACAGGCAATAGGTCAAATTTTTTTCTGAAAGTATCACCTTATGCCAGATTTCATCCTCCAGTACCTGGAAGGCTGCAAGGTCGAGCTTTTGAAAGTCATCAGTTCAGAAATAGCTCCTTCCTGGCCCAGAACGTTCTTTGAGGATTTCTCAGGACAAATTCGGGGCCAAGCGTGAGTGGGACGGGCCCTGGTAAAGCCTGAGT
Source organism: Falco naumanni (assembly GCF_017639655.2). Lineage (NCBI taxonomy): Eukaryota > Metazoa > Chordata > Aves > Falconiformes > Falconidae > Falco > Falco naumanni. Next base: position 13,087,372 of record NC_054066.1, on the reverse strand, counting down.
TAGCCACAAGGCTCACACCTGGCTGGCATGATGCCATGTCTACCCTGCCACAGCCAACCATCCCCCATGGGATGTGAACGGCTTCTGTATTCCGCTGCTCAGCTTTCAGGCTGGTCCATGTCAGTACTGCCTGCCTATCTACCTACCCACCTACCTACCTACCTACCTAGCTATCCACCTACCTAGCTATCCACCTACCTACCTACCTACACACCTACCTACCTACCTACCTACCCACCTACCTACCTACCTACACACCTACCTACCCACCTACCGACCTACCTACCCACCTACCTACCTAGCTATCCACCTACCCACCTACCGACCTACCTACCCACCTACCTACCTAGCTATCCACCTACCCACCTACCGACCTACCTACCCACCTACCTACCTAGCTATCCACCTACCCACCTACCCACCTACCGACCTACCTACCCACCCACCTACCTACCTACCCACGTACCTACCTAGCTATCCACCTACCTACCTACCCACCTACTGACCTACCTACCCACCTACCTACCTACCTACCTACCCACCCACTTAGCCACCTACCTGCCTGCCACACTCCTGGCTAACGTCAAACAAAGCACATATATTTCATGCTACAGCTTTCAACACCTAAAGCATTAAAAAGTTCCTGAAATACTGCAGTCCTCTTTCTGGCTCTATCATTGAATTATCAGTTAAAGTATTGTAACAGCGCTATGATTCAATCCCTGCTGGCTAGTTAGCTAGCGTCTTCCCCCTCCTGCAGCTGCAGAGTATACATGTTGTCCCCTGCTCAGTTTCCCACTTGAGCAGGAGCTGCTGGGCTAGCCATGCTGCTCGTGAGGCAGAGCCGACGCTCGCCCCTCCTGCCCAGGGACAGGCACAGATACCGGCCCATGGCCTGCCATGGCCTTTGGGCTCTCCTGGGGAGATCCGATGCATTTTGTCCAGCCACACTTCGCTCACAACCTGCCGCCAAAGGTCACAGGGCACCTCTGAGACAGCCACAGCCGTGCTTTCCCGCCTGCTGTTCACCCTTCAAATAAGCCTGTTCCCGGCACAGGCACCAGCCAGAGCTGCCCTGAGGCTGTCAGACGATCTCCACAGCCCTTCTCAAAGCTGTGATAAGAGCGAGCCTGGTCCACTCCTTTCTCATTTAACACTGACACATGGGGACGTTGTACAGTACAAGCTCCAGTGCAAGCTGCCCAGTGACCCCTGCATCTTCTGCCAGCAAGATCATGCCTCACTGCATGGATGCTGATCTAGCATCTCATCAAAGTGTTTCTGAATTCCTTTACTATGCCATTTTCTTCCTTTCCCCAGCTGTTTATTTCTTCACACTTTCTAACCCAACTTCACGTTCTCATCACCTTCTCTTTACAAATTTTGAAGTCTGAAGCCATATTTCTTTAGTTCTGACTCCCTTGGGGCAAGCTGAGCTCTGACAGCTACCTCAAATGTGGGTGGAAGTTCTCCAAGAGAAGGAAAGGTGGAGCAGAGGGTGAGACTGTCCGTGCTGTATGCAGGGCACTTCTCCCTCTGCCAGTGCCATACCAATGCCCTGCCTGAGTCTTGTTAACATTGTGTAGCTACGCGTACTGCTGTCACATGGACAGGACATACAACTGACTGCTTACCTACCTGTAGCCTTTCCATAGTCTCCTTTTCCTGTCCTACACCCATGGGTTGCATTAGCACTAAAGAAGAGTCAATAACTGTACATCCTACCGGAGGTATGGTCAAAATGCGGCAACACGCAATCGTGCCTGTACGTACCATTAGATCCAGTAGTTACATCATGATCAATTTATTCTGATGTACCACTGGAAACTACATGCACTTATTTCCTCACACAGTCTATCTTTTTCTGGACATTTCAGACACACTATATAAACTAAGTCTACACACAACCGAGAGAGCAAAACTCGACTCTGAAGAATTCGCTTCAGTAAAAACAAGATTTATTGTTTGTCTCATCAGATTTTGTTCTTAGGGTATCAGTCATCATTTCTTTGTCAACAGATTTTGCATATCTCAGCGTGACTGACTGACTTGCAAGTCTGGTCAACGAGAACCCAGAGGCTTGACCATATCTTCTGGTAACAACTGCAGGGTTTTACTCTCAACTAAGAGTGTGACGAATGTTCTGCAGTACAAGCCCCGTCTTTTATGCTCAATGTCAAACATAACAGGCTGCTAATAACAGAACCACCACCACAATCTGTCCAGATATTCCAGCCCTGGATCTGCCACAGGAAGAGTCTTATTAGATTATAGCTAACGCAGTGAACAGTGACTTAATGCAGTGAACAGTGACTCCTTCTAGCGACGTGGTAAGAACGGAAAGGTTTCACATGTTGGGGAGTTTTCTCACCTAAAACACTCTTCTAGATGATTGAGCAAAGTGAGTTTCAGTGAAATATTTACAATTTCTCTTACAAAAACTACCACAGCATGCAATGAACTTGGGGGTTTTCATAAGGCCCTTTACAGGCAGGCAGGACAACCATCTGCCGGGTATGTTGATGCTAAGGCTCAAATTTCAGACCTCATTTATAATTATGCATTCAAACATGTTTTATTTTATGATGGGAACATAACCAAATAAATAGGAATGTAAAAGGGAAATATAACTTTCCCCTCATTATCCCTTAAGTCAAAGAATTTTCTTGAAATTTCCCACATTACCTTAAATGACTTCCATGCAGAGAACAAGTCTCAGAAGTGCTCAAAGTTGCTTTGGGACTAGCTGCTAACAAAATAAAATAGTTTTAAACTGTAGCTCAGCCTTGACTACTGTGGGTAACACTGCAGACTAATTCTCTGGTCCAGCTGGCATTACAGTGCAATCTTCTCACCAATGCTCAACTGAAAAGTTATCTTAAGCCTACACAGAATTCGTGTGACACCACTTATGGGAAGAAAGAAATACTGATGCAGAGGTACCAGGCTTCACGGCTCTCCGAGCTGCACACCGTATCTTCATCCCCCTATATCCTGCAGCCGCACAGCCACAGCTCCCAAAGGATCCCAGCCTCATGCTTTCTGCTGTGCAGCCCCACCATCCCAGCCTTAGATCCTTTACCACCAGGACCACAAGCTGAAAGAACGAGACAGGTTAATAAGACCAGCATCCCATAGCCACTGGCCACAGTCAGGAGCAGAGTGGGACAGAGTTAGGAAGCCATGGTTGAAACCCCAGACCAGAAACCCAAAGACAAGCAGCTACAATCCAAACACACAGAACTGCAGAGGGTTCTACACCTGCACCCCCTGCACATCAGAGACCTGGGCCAGGAGAGGAGTTTGTTTCCTGCGAGCACTGAAGGATGACTTAACCTCAGCTGGGCAGTGGCTCCCTGCACTGATTTCCCAAGGCCAGCTGCCCTCATCCCCTTAGCCCAACACCCAGGCTGGGCTGGCTTTTGTGGAAGGTGCTATGGTGCACACAGCAGAGCGATGGGAGGAACACGGAAATGCTGCTTCCTCCAAAAATACATGCATCTGCAGCACTTGTTCACAGCGTTTCGGTACATACTATAAGGTCTGCAATTAATTTTTCCCACATTCCAAACTGCAGAAGTAAAATATACTATATTCAGAATATATGTGTACAGTTGTACCTCCCATTTCTTCCCTGTAACACCGGGTTGTGTGCCCCTGCCTCAAGGAATTTAGTAAGGTAGTGGAGAGGCATTGGAGCGTATTCAAAAAACACCGGTTAGAGTTGTGTGCCAGTTTCACACTGAATTTCAATAGGAATGTGGTGCTGCAAAAATGTGTTAGCATCTAGTTTTATGACCACTGCAATTGCCGCAGTCTCTCTCTGACAGAATTTGAGATTTCTTCCTAAAGAAAAGGGCCTGAGATGCTGACCTGCCCCGCACAGGAAAGATGCCAGCAGATTCGGTAATTTTGCATTTCCTTGCTATGGCTTTAGAAGTATTAACACGTTTTAACTTAATAACCTTAAGTTTTGTCCAACTTTAGCTCAGAATCTGGATAGACACATTGCTATACTCTCCAAGCTGTTTTTCCTGGTTGATATATTTCCACCACATTATCTCCTTTTGTCTAAATCTTAATACAGATTCTGCACCAATTTTCACTTGCTCACCTGTTACACCAGCTACATATACCAGGCTCAATGCAGTTATTGCTGCTCAGGCATTCTCCTTCCATCTGCCAGCCTATGTAATATTTAACTCCTTAACTTTTAAGTATTCATCACAATATCACTTGGTGGATTCTTACATCTTGCTGACAGCTGCTTGTTCTTTCATAGTTTTTGCATAAGACATATAGATGCAGAAATCTGCCGTGTCCCTTCCATCTCCCAAGTTTCAAGACAGAGACTTCTCTGCTTTTACAGCAGCTTTCCGTCAAAATTTTCTTTGAAAATCTTTTATCTTAAAATATATTTTTGAAGGTTAAAGGTTATGTATTGTTCTGCAGTCAAGAATTTCTTTCCAGATGTCAGACAATACTGTGCTTTAATAATACAGTCCCCTGCAAGACCTTCCACACTATGATTTTTTTTTTGGTTTTATGGAAGTCGTTTTATTGGCAAAACATATGACTAACAAAAGGGATGTGACTCTATGGTTACTGTAATATGAATTATTACACTGTTTACAGCTGAGCTTTAAAAACAATTTTCAGACAGCTCTGGTTTTGGTGACTAAAGCTTTAAACCTCTCAGTTGTTTTCTACTCCCTTCTTAAAGTCAGAGGTGGTGAATTTCTAATTCCTGATGTCATTTTTTTGTCAGGCTAGGCACAGGGGTCTGTAGGTCAGATTTATAAGGTGAAACCCATCGCTTGTAAGCCCTGAGAAAAGCTCCTACTTCAAGTTCCTTTCTTTGATGCCTTAAGTAGCTTCAGTCACGCTTGAACAGCCCACTGCAGTAACAGTGCCTTTCTTTGCCCAGGGTGAATTTACCACGCAGCCAAACGTCACTCACCACAGGCCTCCGAACGCTTTTGGCAATGATCCACTCGTGCAGCGGGGAGAGGGGCACCGGAGATGGCACCCATGCTGTAAGCCCTCCACTGCCTGCACCCAGTACCCAGCTGTGCAGAACCAGCACAAGGTACCCCACAGCCCAACTGGAAGCCAGCAGAGATCTGAGGGAGATGAAAGGCAGGGTGATGAGCAAGGTGCCAGCAACAAAGTCCCTGGGCTTTGGGCTGCGGCACTCGGAGGTGGCGGTTCCACCAGCTCTGGACACAGCGCTCCTGTTTGCTGCGAGCGGCAAGGAGCTGTCAGCATCCTTCCCATCCTGGCTTGCTACTGCTCCTCTGAAACCTCTGCACGAGATATTTCCTGGGCCCAAACTGAGAAGCAATGCCTGTGTTCCCTTCTCACCTAACTGCTAGCAGCTGCAGCACTACTCCCACAAAAGCCAGGCTGGTGGACCTGGTGCCTGACTTCAGGAGAGTCCCACTGCTAGGAACCCCAGGCCTTCCCAGCAGTTATTCAGGACCAGGTTCCACGCACGCAGTGGTGCAAGAGGTGTCACAGGGACCTACCTTCTTGAGGTGCAAACCTTATCAGTATAACAACCTCCTACTAAGTGTTGCTTCACATATTCATCTTTTGGTCCAGATTTCATTCTTTTCCTGCTCTTTTATCCCATCATATATCTACTTGCTGTTGTAGATCAGCCATCAGGAGAATGTTGACGCAGGGGCCACATTACACACAAGTCAGTCATCAGCAGGATACCGGTTTTGTGTCAGCAACAGGTAAGTGTCTACCTGCAAAATGTCTTCCTAAGCTTCAGACTGTAGCAAAATCTGTACGTGGAAAAAAATCACAGCAACGCACTGGAGCTATCTATACTTTCTGTGAGTACTCTAATGCTAACGCGTATGAACTGTAAGCAAACATTAGAAAGGTGTGTCACATTGTCCAGTTCACACATGGTGATAACTTGAGAGCAGTTCTCCCCAGCCTGCATGTAGCTTAAAGCTTGCTCCTTCCATCTCAGCACTGAATAAGAATTTGTTGCCTGAAACATTGTCTGTCTTTTTAGTTGGTGCAATGAAAACCCATCTGTGCCTAAGAACCTCGTCTTGCTCGATGTCTTTGGCAATCAGGCTGCAAAAACGTTACTGCCAGGGCTCCATACAGCTGTGACTATTCAACTGGCAGGCAGGTCTCAAGAGTTCTTAATTCCTGTCAGACACAAACCATTATAGAGCAGCATTCTCCAAGAGACAGATCTGCTTGTGGGACATATAAATACTGTTTTGCCTTCCATTGATGCCAATAGGAGCAAGGATAGAAGTACGATGTTATGAGATGCTTAAGATCTTAAAATATGTTCCGAATGATTTCTATTTTAAGAGCTGTTTTGCTTTGGAGGATGAAAGGTCTGTTCACTTAATATGAGGAACAAGGCCTGTCTCAGAGATGTGGAAGAACTTCTGTTCATCCAAAAGCTTAGCTATTTCAGGAATAATCTCTAAATTATTTTAAGAGTTTGTTTAAACTGTTGTTAACTATACCTGGCAGATTTCTGGCGAATGCATTATTGTTTCTTTAGCCTTCTTCATTCCTGCAGGGAATTTTTTTGGGGGACAGGACTTGTCACTTCTCCTATTGACACTGTTCTACTTTGTATAAATAATTACACATTCACTGGGACTGGGACTAACACCTCCACCCTCCCCAGGAGGGTTACCCAACCACCAAACTAGAGCATTGTTTTTTCTCTCACCAGCTGGCTCCATGAATATTTAAGTATATTTTACAAAGTGGGACTGTTCCACTCAAAGGGGCTGGTGGTCAGGTCACCGCTGTGAGGCAGAAACCTAACCTGAATTGGGAGTGGCGCAGGGTGGAGAGGAGAGGAGAGGAAAGTTCCTCTCAAACACAAGTAGGAATAAGACTTAGATTTTGTGAGGCGTGCACTGACTTCTTTGGGAACATTAATATGTCCTTTTCTTTCTCTCTGGGATTTACACATCAATCTGTGTCATTATTTTGACAAGCATTTACAACAAGCACTTACATAAAAATACATCTTTAGCATTAAATGGAATAGTTTGTACCAAGTGAATCTGAGTTTGGGGACTTAATTTCATTTAGAAATAAGAAAAAATCATTTGAAGAAATAAGAAAAAATCATTTGACTCATGAGTATTGAGATTTTCTTTCCTGTCCGAGTATTCAGTCAATTATTAGCCCAAACTAACTTAGAAAGTCTTTCCAAGTAATATCCTGCTTACCAGCATGGGCTCCACAAACCCTATGCCTTCTATCTTAGTCTAATCAGAGTTCAGGCAGGTAATCCTTGCTTTCTGCTTTAAAAACTGTGAATTGTACCTGTTGTCATAGAGTGAAGGGCTCCTGTGAAAGACAGGGCAACTGGGGAATTCACAGCCTGGAAAAACTTCACTTCCATCAATTGCAAAACATTCAATCGATCCACTGAAGAAATATGCAAAAGCAAAGTTACTCCAATGCCCTCTTGCTGGTTTAGATCATAATAGCTGCTTCCACCTATTCCCACAGATACTGAGAGCTTCATAGGAATTATTTTTAACAGTAACTCTTCCCTTGCAACAGTTCAGTAAGCTGTTATCTGACAGCCAGCCCAACCTGGGACACATGGCTAAGATCTGTTGGGTTTGACAGTTCTACAACTCTCTTTTCTGGACTTGAAAGCTAGATATAAAAAGTCCAAAAAAGAGACTGCTTTATCCCAGAATCAAGTGTTTGAGTTTGCTGACTGCTTTTGTCTGTCTGTGTTTTGATTATTGTTGTTTGGGGTGTTTTTTCCCACAAAACTCAACAACTCATTTTTAACAAACAATACAGGTTTTCTGTTTTCAGTTGTGTTTTGTACACCCGTGCTTCCAATAACTATTGAGCTGACATTCACATGTCGATGGTATTTAGACTGACTTCATCCCTTCTAGGGATGTGTGTGTCTTTAATATGGCCCATGGTTTAACAGATTAATATTCTGAGGGTAGTTCCAACACCAAACTAAACCAAAACAGACAAATTGGGATTAGGAGTTGAAATGGACTACTAAACTATTCAAATTTGAATGGCAAATTTAACCCCTGAGTCTCAAATTAATAGAAGTATCTTAAGAATTCTGAAATGCAGTCAAATTGTCCAAATAAGCTTTGAACACAACGAGGATGCAGTATGAGCAAAAGTCCTGTCCAAAAAACCTTGTGTTTGGATCAGACCTCTGCTTATTTTTTTACAGCAATAACCTTTTTGGGTATAAGTCTTGCATTATAGCTTGGCTGAGAATGTATGCTAGGGTCTTTTGTGGCATTACAGAAAATACAGAAGTGATATTACAGCTATAAATTCATACATTAACAATCCAGGGCAGGTCAGAGACATAGTAGTGCTTCGGAAGATAACACTGCACATAGAATCCACTTAGTTTAATTAGATGTATTTGAATTTCACCTACATTTAAAGCAGATAATTGAGTAATGGTACTTAAGAAGAGACTCTGGGGTTAATAATACCAGAAAATTATTGAGGAATCCATAGAAGCACACTTTCACCTGGGTAAAAGCTGTAGCCGTGAGAGGGTGATAACCAAGAGACAGGCCAGCAAACATTTTAGGTGTATTTAGGGTGGTGTCAAGGCAGGGAGAGGTGTCAGCAGAATTTAAGAGCCTAAGAACAAGAGCTTTGAAAACTTAGCTGGAAAATTTAATACAGAGATGTGCTGGATAGACAGTATAATAATCACGATCTATGGGTTGCACTTATAACTCAGATTCTGTATAAAACTGTTCCTCTCATTCCCTTTCAAGAATCTATATACCTAGCATCACATATCTGCATCTGTACCTATTTACAGCAAAGAATTCCTTACTATTTGACATTCTGCAGAATAATTATCAGTGCACTGCAGTACATCTGGAAATATAAGGGAATGCTGGCTCAGCATACCTCAGGCAAAGTACTGCACCTCTAAAAGAATGATGGCATACATAAAACAGGAGCACAAGAGCCTGATTAGTCTTTCATACACACTGAAAGCCAGGCATAAATTTTTTGAAGTGGAAGGAGTTACAGCAGTACAGCTCTCCAACTGCAGAGCAGGTAACAATAGAAATTTAAATAAATACCCATCACTGCAAATTCTCTGATTCCTTATTCAAAGCTGCTACACATCTTCCAGAAGATGTTCTGTGGCAGAGGCAGGCATTCTCGGTTCCTTTCCTGCAAGGATTAAAAAGAAACTTGACTGTAATCTCAAGAATGAGCCCAAAGACCCGGCTTAGAATCTGGAATGACTTTTCTCCTCTCCAAGTACCCTTTCAATAAGTGAGCTGAAGCATTTAAACATAAAAGACTTTTTGTCTGATAGTTGCCTGTGCTCAACTGTCCACCTCCAAACTGATGTTCAGTCTAGTTTAGGAGCACTGAAACTAATATTACTGACTCAGTCTGGCCTTTATTTTTGTTGGTGGATATGGGAAATTTCCTCAGAGACTGTTAAAACCAAAATAGTCTGAGGCTCTTGAAAAGATTAAAACAAGTAACTCCTGGAATACAAAAAGGATAAACTGCTGCGTGATTCTGGCCCTGCACTTTGGAGTCCTAAAGTCCTAAAGGACGGTTGCTGAGTTAAAACTGTATAGAAGTTTCACGCAATTGTTTCCATAGAACACTAAAAACACTGAAGCATTTTTATACCAAGTATGTTTTCATATTTATACCAAGTATGATTTCAGTCTATAATGCTGTTTCTCTAATGCTCTTCCAGTGCTTAGGTTACTTTTGAATACATTTTGTAAACAAAACTGCTACTTTTGGGAAGTCTCTGGACTTGGCTCCTCAAATTTCCATATAGGTCCCAACCACTTTTTACAACTTTTGGCCATGATACTTTAGCATTTTAATGACCTACAGTTACTTTGCCCATAGCAAGAAGCACTTGTCTAGTGTTCAGATGTGTTGCTCTGCAATACCATGCTGAGACTGATACTGACAATGACATTTCTTTACATATTAAGTAATGATGATTCTGTGAAAATCATTACCCAGCAACATAATAGATCCCAGATGTGTTTAAAAAACATAATAATAGGCTAAAGCCCAAATTCTGGCTCGGAATGCATGTGTGCATCTCCCAGGGCAGTAATTCAGCATTTAGAAAAAGTAAACGCACCATTGTAATGCACATGGCAGATAGCTGAGTTCCAGTCACCAGTGAAATAATCTGGCCCCAAGTTTGCATTCCACGACTCCTGTACTCCGATGGGAAGAGGCCTGTAATTCCCCTAGTCAGAACTGCCCAGCCCTGGTGCAATTTATTGTTGCACAGGAACAGCCCTAACCCACATCACTGGTGCAATACCCTCCTTCTTGCCAAGGACTCTGTGCTCCAAAGACTGAATAAGGACAACGGAGAGCACAGCATAAACAACAGGAGGAATCCAGTGCATCATCAATATGAGGTTGTACCTGGCAGAGAATGGCTGCATCAAGACGTTCCCTCCCAAACACTTCAGCTCTCTCGACTTAATCTGCCTGTCAAAGACAGGGTATTTTCCCTGTTCTGGATTTTCATCTTTGAGGAAGGAGGTCCCTCAGATGTAGGCTTCCACATTTTGTCATTCAGATGTAGCTGTCGAGCTGCTCAGTTAAGTTAGGGCCTCCTATTCAAGTCAAGAAAACAAGTGCAGGAATGATTACGTCTGATGGCAATTTCCTTGTATTCTCCCATCCCTTGTTGCGCAGGCTACCGTATCATGTGCACATTTTGTAAAGAGATCGTTCTTCATTGTCCCCTTCCCATACAGTTTATGGTATTTTGGAAGCAGGCAGTGAATTTTCTTATCAGTAAAAGTAGGAAAACAGTATTTTAGTTGGCTGAACTAAAACTTTTCTTCCTAAGGACATTCACAATGCTTTTCTTCCTAAGAACATTTGCAGTAAATAAATAAGATCAAACTGTACTCCTCTTTATGTATAGCCTTATACCTAAGAGTAGTCAAGGGAAATTCAGGAAAAGCAATGAGAACATTGGCATGAAATAGTTTCTCATGGGGCTTAGTTCTGATTTCCAATCTGTGTTGCCAGTAACAGCAAACTAATTATAATATGTGAAACTGCACCATGAGACTCAGGTCCCAGGTATCACCTGCGCAATAGCAGTATGACAGCATAACACATCTGATGTTCTTTAAAAAAGATCTTTATTTTTCAACTGCAGCATTCAGAAGATAGAAAAAAAAAAAAGACACTGAAGCTGGGTGCCTTAATACAAACCTACTTATTTGTATATGATATAAAAATTTCTCTTCCTTGAACACAAGAGAATTAAAGCACACGCAAAAAAATCGGGAGCTTCTTTGCTCATGGTTCCAGTTTTCCTTTTGACAGCATTCTTCCCAAAAGCCCCACTCTAAGCCTGAAAGAGACTTTTTTGGAGCACGCTTGATGCCTTCTCCGACTCTTCTTTCTCTGCTTCTGCACGTGCAGCACCTGACACAGTCTCTCACTGCACAGTCACAACTTGAGTGGATTCACATGTGGCTTTACTTTACACCTCCGGTGTTGCTTGCAGCCAGCTTCAGGAGAAGATGGCTGTGATCACCACCAGTTTGTTAGCACCACCCAGCGTGTCACGTAACACAGCCATGACTCCAGACTCTCACTCACTTTCTTCATTCAGGTCAGAGCTGAGCTTAAAAATCTCTGGTGGTGGTGGTGCTTTTGGAGGCGAGAGGATGCTATTGTGCTGTAGATTGTCCAAAATATCAGCTCTGTTCATTCCTCAGTCTATGAAACAGACTTTGCTCTAAGTCTCCAGAAATTTATTCATATACAGACATGAGCTAGTCTTGTCTTCATATGAGGACAATGGACCCAAGGATGTTAGTTTTTATGTATTCCTCATAAAAGTAATTCTATTTTGTATCCAGAAACAGAAAGCCAGTTTTTTTTCCATTTTAGTGACATAATTTTATAACCCCTCTTGCATTTCCTTCCCCGAGCACAAGCATAATTAATGGTATCAAGTTTCTCTCCCGCATCTGCCAAAGCAAAAGGAACATGATTTAGAATTTTATTTCATAATAATATTATCTACTTGAGCACTTGCTGATTTAGATTACATTGAGCCTGGGATAATGACTGGTTGGGTAGCTGATCTGTCTTTGCTTTTTCACCTCTCTAGATAAGAATAGCATTTACTGACACCTGACGCTGTCCTGCCCCGTACCGGGGTTAGAAGCTGCCCTGCAGGGGCTGAAGTGCTTTGCTCCTCTCTCTCTGCTGCTGCAAAATTTGGCCATGAGACTGCCTGCGTCACAGGTACCTGCAGGCAATTCAGGGTTCTGCCTTTTGGATTTTATGGTCTTCTACTCCATGCTTTATGTTCCTGTTCCTTTTATGTACTGAATATTCTCCTTGGACTGACGTGTTTAAAATGCGCTGTTAGGGAGATGGCTCTTGCTTAGAAATATATTTTAGAATCCATTTGTCTGATCAGTACTTTAGCAATTTCTCCACCTGCTGTATGATACGGTCATCGTAAGTGCACACTCTTGGTTAATGGACCCTGGGATGCTGTGTTGGAAATGTTGAAACAATCCTTTAGGAGGCTTGTACTGTGATGGAGTATTTGTTCACAACATTATGAATGTTTCAAGCATCCTGCTTGATAGCAGAGACTCTGGTTAGTAATTATTAGATCTCTTTGGTTACAGGAATATTTGCAATTTAGAAGTAGTCATCCAATTCATCATTTTTTTATTATGATGAAAACCAATTCAACTAACTATAAATCAGCACCATCCTCCTTAATATTTTCTTATGCTGACAAATAAGCAATTGACTTTGAACAACAGGGGGCAAAACATTTTTAAAAAGGAATAATTGGATACCAGCTTGTATTCCTACAAAGAGAAGAGGGAAGTAGAAACTGATGATAGAATTGCCCAAACTGACAAACAGAAAGACCAGAAGGTAATTTAGAAAAGCTGTATTGAAAAATTGTACCACTTTTATGATTAATGCATCACATCTGGTCTCTCTGCTAAATGATAACATGAATTATGAAGTTTTGCAACTGTATTCAATATGTTATTACCTGAGGTAAAGCCAGCAAAGAGACAAAAAAACGTTAATTACGGAATGCAAGCTCAGTTCCTAAGAAGTTCCTAAATCCTTCAGAAGGTGTGGGAATACTGTTGATACTGCATTTGTACTTGGTATCTCAGTATCAAAAGAAAGCAAGGGAGGGGGGTGTCTATGACTCACCACAGCCATTTTTTTAATATAAAGCCAAAAATGACATTGTCATTTGATAAATGAACTGAGAGTGAAGCTTGACATATAAAAAATGAGAAGAGTGGGAATTCCAGCCGCGGGAAGGGTGGAGGCTATGCAAGTTTTTAAGTGACAACTCTTGTGTGGTTTTTTATTTCTATAAAGTAGCAGATTCAATTAAAGGCATAACACGGATAAATCCGTGGCTTACAGACCAAAGCAAATTTGGAAATCTAGGAACCTGGGCATACATTATAAGAGTAATTTTAGGTGTCAGGATTATCAGGAAAATAGGGATACGTCCCCTCTATCGCATGTTAGTCTGAAAAGTTAGTTAGTGCTAGTCTGAAAAGAGACAACTTGCAATTCCAGGAAATACTAAAGTTCTTCTGGAAATGAAAATATCAAGGTTTTGGCACCTCAGACTGCACTGAAAGAGCTGGGTTTGTTTGGCCTGGAGAAGACTCCAGAGGGACCTTACTGCAGCCTTTCAATACTTAAAGGGGACTTCCAAGAAAGACGGGAACAGGCTTTTTAGTAGGGCCTGTAGGGACAGGACAAGGGGTAATGGTTTCAAATCAAAAGAGTATAGATTCAGACTAGATATAAGGAAGATATTTTTTTAAAAACAAGGGTGGTGACACACCAGAACAGGTTGCCCTGAGGGGTGGTGGCTGTCCCATCCTTGGAAACATTCAAGGTCAGGTTGGATGGGGCTCTGAGCAACCTGATCTAGTTGAAGATGTCCCTGCTTATTGCAGTGGGGGTGGACTAGATGACCTTTAAAAGTATTTTCCAACCTGAACCATTCTATGATTCTATGATTCAAATGAAATGAAGGGCTGCTGTTGGTAGCATTTACATGAATTTGAATTCAAATAATTTCACAGTGTCTGCTGAACAGGACTTGTGCAGAAACACTGAGAGAGCACTAAGAGGTCTTACACCTTTTTGTCATGGCACAATGGATTTTGTACAGATGACTCTCCACAGAGGAAAAGAAGTTTTGGTGAGAAGCCTGAAAGCTGGAGCATAAAGATTAAGAAACTAAGCTTTTAGGGAAGGAGTTCATTTTCAGCCAGATCAGCAGGCCATTCTTATTTTATTATTAATTCATTAATAAATATAAATTTATAAAATAAAAAATAGATAAAATATATAAATAAAAATACAAATTAAAATATAAATGTATAAATATAAATTAATAAATTCATTTTTAATTGTCACAGGGATGCATGGAGGGACACATGGAAAAGCAGGACCACCTCCACTCAATTTGCACCATCATTTACACCGTCTTTTCAAAGAAGATCTCAGTGACAGACTGCCACACGGGGTTACATTTCAGGTAGAGGTTTCCCTTTTCCACTTCAGCAGTGGTCTAATTTTCAGGCAGACCAGGTCACACTTGGCAGACACTCATTAGGAAATTAGTCTCTCGTTAGCTGTGCGTACAAAACACCCTTCTCAGTGAACGACAGGGGTATGCACTCAGCCCTGGGACACCAGCAGCACTAGCTTAGTCCAGCAGCTGATGGGAAAGGAGGGGTCACTCAGGCTGGGCACTTCTGCCAGACCACTGCAGGAGGCAATGCCACCCTAGGACAGCGGGCATTTTTTATAATTACTATGGCACTAGTTCTGTAGTCTAAATGTTAAATAGTTTACCACTAATGATTCATCATTCCAAGCCTGTAGATGCCATGCCTCAGAGGCACAGGTAACAGAAAACAGGTTTTGTTCTACCTTCAAAAAGAAACTACATTAGAAAAGAAAGTTGTGTTGCCAAGTCAACTGTCAAAAGTTAGACAGTTTTCTGTACACATTAATACAGACCTTTTGCTTATGCAACTCTATACTATTTTTGTCACATAACCTATGCATCATTTATGCAAAGAATGCATACACAAGGTGGCATAATTAAGATTGCATGAGACACTAAATCCACCGTCTTTTGGTTTTGAGCTTAAAACCTTTATAGCTTAATTTATATCTATTTCCCACATACAGTTCCTAACTGAGCATTTCATGGGTTTATCCTGCAAAGACAGGGACCCTAACAGATGCTGACTGAGCAGCTTCCTGACTTCAAAAATGAAGCATCATCAATTTGTGAAAGGGTTTATTTCATTTGGTTCCCTGTTACAGCAGGGGACCAGGCTTGGTGAAGAAGAAAGGTCCCTCCCATTTCTGTGTTCTTAACAGATATTAATTTAGCTTAAGATGAATGTCAATGCTAACACGTTTAGTTATGGGTAACTACTTACTTGTCTTTTATTTTTCTGTTCCCTTCTCCAGCTGTCAGTGGAAACCAGCCAGATGTCTCTGGTTTCGTTCATGGGTGAATTCTCTCTAGCAACATCATTTGCATTTGGTAAATACAGTTCAATTTCTATTGAGTGCCTTGTTTGTACTCTGTAATTTAGGGTGTGCTTCCAGATAGGCAATGCCAACGAGTGCTGCTGCTGCTGTTCCCGATAAGGCAAAGGTGCAGGAGCCTGGCTGCACGTGCTGGGTGCGGGTGTGAGGGGCTTTCTCTGCCTCAATTTTCTCATCAGGCCTAAATGGTGCCTTTGCTGCACAGATCTGTAGATACTCTTGGGTGGTAATGCAAAACCTGTTATCGCATTAGCTGTTCAGAAGTTTAAAACTATCTTAGGAAAAGGTTGAAAGTCTGCGACGACCACATGTAAAAGAGTCCTTGAACATGTAATCCATGGGAACTAACAGCCTTTGTTGGTGGCTTTGCATGGTGGCCAGCTCTTCAGTGGACATAAGGCCTGAAATACTTCCTTGTTTTTCAAAAGTGGGTCTTCTCCAGACTTCAAAAATGTTGACAGAGAGGAGATCAGGGAACAAGTGTCTGTCGTGCAAGGACTACACAGCTCTCTGTCGTATACATTGACTTCCACATCCAGCAATTTTTATTAACATTATATTACCTTCATGGCTAAAACCAGTATAGCTAGCTGTAATGGTTAAACTTTTGGCTGCTAACCATCACCCTGATGGTCAATAGATGTCTTCCTTTTTAGCCTTATTTCCCATTTCTGTCACTTCAAACCAGTTCAAAACACAGCTGCAAATATTATCTCTGCTCTGACCACGTTATGACCTTCTCTTGTTTCCACAGTCCCTGTTTTGTGGGCTGGGCTCCCTGCCCCAATCCTTCAACACGCCGCGCCTGGGTGCCCATCGCCCCTTCCTCCAGCCCCACTGGGGGCTGCAGGGCTGCCCCCCGCCCCAGGGCTGCAGGCCAGGCCCTCCTGCCTGGCTGCCGACACACATGCAGAAGTAGAATAACCTGGATCCATCCTCGTGGAAATTCAGCAAGCATGGATCCAGGATCCAGGTTATTTTACTTCTTTCTTCACCCAGCACTATGGAAAGGCGAGTACAGGTATTACATCTGCTACACTGCAGCATCCTCTTTCTGCTTAACCCTTAGAGCATCCTCTCTAATCCGCAACACTTCTTTGCAGCCCTGGGAGCAAGACCGACCTTCTTTGTATTTTGCAAGGATATAAAGGTTAGGTGCTTAATAAATAAGCTAAAAGTAAGATCACAGGTTTATATTCTGCCTCGCACACAGCAGAATTTGTTTAGTTCCTCCAGTCTTTGCTTCAGTTTGCCGTGCCTGAACACTTGCCTACAGACTTAGCACCTTCTGCAGGAGCTGTGTATGGGAAGTGGCACTGAGAGCACAAAGAGGGACAGGCTGTTCTTAAAACAATCCTCAAAAGACAAATTATCATTTATTGACATGATAATCCGCATGTCATCATTCAACAGCACTAAGAACGTGGTTTCGGTAAACACATTTTTTTACATGCCAAGTTTTCTTGCGTTCAGTAAGAATACTGACTTAATTTTTCACTTCTTCTCTCAGTCAAACAACTTTGGCCCGAATCCTAGAGACACACAAGTATTGAGTTCATTACTGTTCGCTCTGCCGCAGCCCCTCACAGAGTAGCTTTCATGGCCGGAGCGAACGGGCTACTAAATGGGTCAAGATTACCGACTGGTAAACAAAACGACGCCTTTTAAGTTTACTTTAGAATTTAAATAAAGAAGAAATTTTAAAGCAGCGTGACTGTTTGTCAAGCGCCGGCGGAGCCGCGCAGGGTTGCACAAACGGTGACACTGAGTTCATTGACGCCCGGGACAGCCACCCGCGCTGAGCCACCTGAGGACAGGCGCCGGGGCCGCGCGCCCCTCCGCCCCTACCCGCGCACAGGGCGCGCTGCCGGGGGCGCGCCCCGGGTGCCGCACCGCCCCCCGCCCGCCCCGGGAGGCACCGGGCACCGCCGGGGCAAGGCCCCCGGGGGAAGGGGCAGTCGGCAGCGCCGCGCCCCACGGAGGGAGGGCGGCCCGGCCCGGCCCTGCCCTGCCCCGGGGGCGGAGGGCCGCGGGAGCCTTTGCCTCCTCCCCCGGCCCCGCCGCACACGGGAGGAGCAGGCGGCAGCCGAAAGAGCGGCTCCGCGGTCCCAGCCCTGCGCCAGCCGCCGCCGCCGCCCGGAGATGCCGCCCGCCGCCCCGCGGCCGCCGCCGCTGCTGCTGCTGCTGCTGCCGCTGCCGCTTCTGGCGGCGCGCCCCGCGGCCCCGCCGCACAGGTACCGCGCCCGCTCCGCGCCCCCCCGCAGCAGCGCGGGGTCCTGCTGCCCGCTGTGCCGGGGGAGGGCCCGGGGCAGCCCCGCAGAGCCCAGCGCGCCGCGCCGCCCCTGCCGTGCAGCAGCACCGCCCCGGGGCCGAAGGCGCCGCCGGGCACTCGCCCGCCCTCGCGTCCCCGACAGCAGCGCGGTGGCTCCGCGCAGGGGTGTCGCGGGGCTGCCCGCGGGTCCCGGGGCAGGGACAGGGACCGGGACCAGGACCGGGACCCGGCCCCTTCGGCCCCCAGCGCCCCCGCCGGCGGCACCGGGAGGCGGGACTCGCTGCCGGCCTGCGGGTGGAAAACTCCCAAAGCCAGGCTGTGTAGTAAGTCTTGATTAAGTAAGTAAGTAAAACATGATCAAAAGATCCAAATTGAAAGCATTTCAGAGCAGAACAGAAAGGAATTAAAAGTTATTCTTATTGCTGTGCGATTTTAACTAGTTGTATAGACTATAAGAAGCCATTGCTAATGACTTGTTAATAATTATTTCCCCGTTATAATAGCAATTTGCAATGATGCAGCACACCGCCACACTTTCAGTCTTGTGAGTGAAAAAAAGGAGGGAAGGGTAACAGTCTGTGTAAACCCAGAATTAAGATCCAACTAAGTAATTTTCTCTGCGCCAAAGTTCGCATGTTAAACTTGCCCATTCATGGCCATACTGAGATTATGTAAGTAATGAAACATGTTTAAAGTTAGCAATCTTTTTAAGTATTTAAGCTGTGTTTTGAAGTATAAGACAGTCTGTGCTGCTTTACTATTATACAAAGAATAAATGAAATATATTTAAAAATTAAGCACTATTTTTCCTATTATTCTCAGGCCTACATTTACATGTGGAGGAGTTGTATCTGGAGAGTCAGGGTTTATTGGGAGTGAAGGATTCCCTGGAGTCTACCCTCCAAACAGCAAATGTACTTGGAAAATCACAGTAAGAATTTTTAATATCACAAAATCAGTGCTGAAGACAATGAAGAGCTATCTGTTTTTGACGCCAGTGTTTTATAGAGGATAATATGTGTGCAATAACAAACTCAGTAACTCAGAGCAGCTCAGCTATCCAGAGCTTTTTGGGGTTCCTGTAATATGGTAACAGTGGCTGAAACTAGAACTGACCTTGCCTGGAGTCAGAAGCAAATTTTCATTGACTTCCATGGATACACCTGTAACTGTTTTAAACTAACCCTCTTGAAAGCAAACATCTACCCTTCCTGTCACTGCGGAAAGCAATAGTTTGTTAGATCAAATGGATTAAAGCAAAGCTTTGAGGTGCAGATGAGGAAAAGCAAAATTCATTGGCAAGAAGACATAGAAAAAATTTCAAACAAAACCAGTAAATTCAGGCATGTTTGCTTGTAGTGCACTAAGAACAGTGTTGTGCCAGCCAGGGCATCTGCAGTGTGTCACATAGCAAGCTGACGAAGTAACAGGACAGCGTTGTTACATTTATAAATGACCATGGGAAAGCATGTGGTACGATTGATATTTTGATGCTGAAATGAAACTGTAGGGCAGAGACATGGTATTCATGGACAGCAAATGCCATTAAACGAGGACTAAACACTCCAGTGCTGGATGTGTCCTTATCCGCAGGCTCAAAGAAAGGGATTTGATCAAACGATTACTTTTCCTCACATCTATACAAATTAAGCCCTCCAAAACTACCCACCAAATTTCCTCTCTGGTTTTTAGGCAAAGTTCACTAAGAACTCCTGTGACATTCAGGCCTGGAATATGAGCTTTACAGAAAAAAAGTAGTGTAAGAAAGCATAAAAGTAAGTTAAACTAGTCCATGTGTTGCGGGGATCACTAAAGACAACTTCAAAGACAGCATTACAGGCTAGGTGTCGGCAGTAGAATGGGATGTCACAGGATAATTGTCTCCTGCTACTATAGAGATGCTGACGCAAAGCAGGAGACATTGATCTGTTTACAGCATTCGGCTGAAATGACTCCTACCCAACAAGTGATGTAATTTTAATCATTTTATCTGAAGGATACCAGTGAAGCTGCAACAGCTGCTTTCTGCACCTTTATGTTGCATGATTATTAGAGCCAAGGTAGAAGTTACCTTTAACCTGTGACCGATGTTATCCAGAAGAGCATGATGCGCAGTGCAGCGTGTGCTCATAAACAAACTGGCTTCGTGCTCTCGAGGGCTGAGATGACAGCAGTTGGCGTGGTCCACCTTACAGGCTGAAGAGCAGATGCAAATTGCATTTGGAATCATGCAAACGTGCCTTAAATAAAAGGGAAAAAAATGTCCAAAGTTATTTACCAGTATACCTCAGTATTAGATCTTCATAAGTTCACAGTTTAATCTGGAGGGAAGTAATAATTTTGATTATAACAGCATAAAGTTTTTGCTATTAAAAAATTTGGATTACAAATGGAGGCAGCACTGAAGAAGCATTTACTAAGCATTGTATGGATCTGCCCTTCATCATATATTGGGGGCAGAGGGAGAACAATTGATTGTATTTGAAAAGTCCATACAGAGCGGTTTCATTGCAGACTTAGCATGGCTGTTGCCAACAAGGTGCGAGTGTGCGGGTTAGCCCGGGGGCTGCGAGAAGCGTTACAGCAGAGCTGTGTCTGCACTCAGGCTTTACTGACCATGGGAGGCACTCGATGGCTTCTGGCATTTCATCACCGTCCTGACTCCCATTTTTCTGCTGTGCTGTCATTTACTCCTGCTTTTCAACTGCTGCACACCTATTGTCTGTAGCTCACCCAAAGCCAGAGAAGGGCTGCACAACCTCAACAGTCCAGGCTTTCTTGTGCCTCCACCCATTTAACCCCTTAGACAAAACTGTGCACTAAGCCAAGCTGATTTTTTTTTTCCCCATCAACTGTGTAGAACACTGGCTTCTGGACACGCAGGAAGGATGTAGGGAAGGCAAGGGCTACAAAACTTGGAAGACTAAGCTTGCACCTTTAAAAAGAGGATGATTTAGCAAACTGAGGGAAAGTGGTACACCCTCGAGGGTCTGGCTACCTTGAACTCAAACGACAAAATCCTTTCACTAGATGCTGCTGAGGCTCAGAATAGCTTGCAATAGCACCAGGTAAGAAAGCCAGTTACACGGCCGTGAAGAAACATGCTGTAGCTACTGTTAGGCTTCCTCATTCAGCAGCTGATCTGAGAAGGTGACTAAGAATTTTTGCCTGTCCGTTTTAGCCAAGGGCTGTGAACACCTTCCCAAAAACACCCTGCCAAATGCAGGATCGTACAAGTCTGCAAGACTGGAATAGGTCATGAGAAGCATGAAGCTGTTGTTTTCTCAACTGCAGGGTCTCATCATCTATAGAAGAAGTCCACAGAGAGGCAGGGTGACAGCTGGTTTGTTCTTTAGAAGAAAACAGGTTTAGAAAACGTTACGGGTAATACAGATAAAGCAACGTAGCATTCAGGTATCAGCTGAAATCTTTCCAACGGGTTTGCTACAGCTAGAAGAGTCTCTCTAACTCAATTATGGTTCTGTTATTTCAAGAGACTGGGACTTTTTCAGCTGGCTAAAGAAAACAGCTTCTCTATTCTAAGAGCTCTAAGAAGTGTTCAGCACATGCTTGTGGTTATATTACAACCTTGGCAGACTACCCAGCAGCTTTTAGCTAGCTTTGCTAAGAAGTCACTTGTACAGCTATTTCCTTTCCTATAGTAATGTATATAGTTTTATCTAAAATATGTCATATGCATTTATTTTAATACTCTGTAATCCTTCTTGGCCATCACCTCACATAAATGTGTTACATAGTCCAAGAGTCTGGACTGCTGTCCTGTGTTTTTTTGGCAGATTGTATAGTTCCCATAAAACTCTTAACAACTTTATGTGCAACGGTAATACTGAAGACTGTCAGAGTTATGTCAGGTTATATTTTTATACGTTCAGGAGCTGTGTTCCAGCAGGTTTGCTGACAATAAGCAAGGTTTGAAAAAATTACTTATCAGGGGAGTTGGGGATCTGTCCTGGGGGAGCAAAATACTTTAAATCATTTTCTCTGTGTTTTAAGCATTCATTTCCCTGTATCCTGGTAGAGAACAGATCTTTACACATGGTTGTATTGCCAGAAAAGAAACAGGCAAACAGAATCTAGTGCCTTTGTCAGGGAGAGCAAGCTAACACTGATTTTTTTAAAAAATTGTCCCTTTGTGGCTGGAGAGGATGGAGCTAGGGAAAAAGCGACTAGGCAGGAACTGTGGTTCTTCCCAGGATGTAACTCCAAATAACTTTCACATTCATTCTCAGTAGAGAGAAATAACATTTGGCTTGCAGGTAGCTGCTGTGTTTTTCAAATCTACCTAGGACTGCTATGGCAAAACATACCAATCAGCATTTTACACACCAAAATACATTAAACCCATATACAACATAGGTTTAAAAATTAGGCAAAATATTTTTTAAAAAAGTTGGCATTTAAGGTTTTCTTTCCCCACTCAAAAGATTATTTTCGAAACAAATAATCTGAACCAAGTAATTCTGAAAAGCATGACAGTTCGGGAATCCTCCCCAGGACCTAAGAGGCACAACGATGACAAGGGCTTTGCATTCAGTCAGAACAACGACAGAAAACCATCTTAACTACTTTAAATTTAACTGAATTTTGATCACCATTATATGAAATACCTGCAATGAATAATAACAAAAAAAATCTAGGGACCTTACTTTGTAGTGGATTGTATATATAAAAAAATCATGCCCTTTTGAAGAGGTTAATAATCTACAGGGATGATTTGAGGGAATTATGCTCTGGAAAAAAACCCTAAAAATTCAGGGAGTGCAATTTTCCTTTAGCCTTCAATTGGAGTGAGACATTCTTCACATGAGTTTAGCATCATAATTTCTGATCCTAAAGAAGTTAATAGAGTTGAAATAAGAAGGGATTCAGAGGACAAGTACGGGTGACTCACCCGAAGTGTGCCTCTGTCATTGAAAGATTCCAGCTGGATAGATAAAGCGGAAAAATAAGGCACACCCTGCAGGGGAAGCATCACATATTCTTCCCTTGATTCCTCCCTCTTTTTTTTTTTTTTCTTTTTTTCTTTTTTAAATATATAAAGGCTGCAATTCCGTCCAATTCTTCCTCTGAGGTATCCCATCATCTTAACTGTATCAGGCTCCAACGTGGCTCAAAGTAAACAATACTGAGTCACACTGCCCTTTGCTTTCTCCCCTGTGTTTTTCATGGAACAACATTTTAAATGTCCTAGGATAAACATTGTCAGATTTTAGCACATTAGTTTTCAACATTTCAAAAAGGGAAATGGTACAAATGAAAGCAAAGCATTGTTTTGCAAAGAGGCTGTATTTAGGGCAGGGTTCCTGGGGAGTGGCTGCAGACTGGAGTGGCTGCTGCCAGAATGTGGAACCACCGTCCTCTGCACTCCTGAATGTCACCCGGTCAGACCACAAACTTTTAATTGATTTATCATGCTGGAAGACATTTGTTATTTTTGTGAATAATGACAAATATTATTTTAATAAGCAATGACATCATTTTCTAAAGTAAAGCAGTAAGTAGTGACTGAGATTACGGGCCCCTGCATTTCTGTAAATGACTTGCCTCCCCAAATTCAGCTAAATGCAAGCAAGGATGATTCTGACAACTAAAATCTGGATTATGCTCCTTGTTAGATGTTCGTGACCATGTGACTAAGTTTTTCCTGCACATTTTCTTTCAAATCCATGAAACAAAATTAGAAACTGGGGAACAATCTTGACCAAAAGCAGGTAGACCGAGCAAACAGAAGCTATAGAGATTAAAAACTGTAAGGAAATGTAATTAGATAATGTGCTGTAGTATAGTATAACGTAGTCAGTGGTGGAGAGAGGAGAAGGAGGCATACGACACTGCACAGAACTACTTCGACCATGACACGGAACACGCGAGCCTTAGGTGGGGGTTGGCTGGCAGCGTGGAGCTGGCTGCTCTGCCAGCATCCTCTCCCTCCGGAGTGCGGGCCAGTCCCACCTGGCGGGAGCACAGGGCGCCCGGGGGTAGGACCCAGTGCCCGGAGGCCAGGCTGAGCAGGGCAGCGCTGGCTGGATGCGCTCACGGGGCTGAGCTGTCGCTGGGCACCCATCAGCACTGCTGAGGGATAACCCCTCGGCTAAGTCTCAATCCATTTCTACAAGGACAGCAAAGAGACCTTTTCTTATCCCAGAACCAGCCACCTCTCACATTTCAGCGTCCTTCTTCAAACCCTGGGAGGGAGTAGGTGTCTGCAAAGAGGCAATTCAGGCTAAGAAAGTAGGGAAAAATCTCATAAGCGCTAACGTAACTCTTTCATCTAACACGATAGAGCAACTTCTGCTCAGCTTCCAGAAACAAGGGAAGGAAAAGGGGGAAATTCTTAAAGATTAATAAGTTGTAGCAAAGCTGCAAGACACTGTAGTGGAAAATGTTGGACAATCTTGATGGTAGGCATAACAGCTTGGTCTGTTTTAAAACATGATAACATTTAAAGGTCACCTCATTTGGATCCTGTTGTACCAGCTGTACAAAGTTATGAATGACGACTGTTCTACCCCAAAAAAGCATATGTGATTTTACATACATATTTCTGGAAAAAAGGCTGCTTTAATGTAACTGCCTAAATCTGACTTTATCTGACTAGCCTTACAGCCAGCATTTTTAAACTGATTTCTCTGGTCACATAGAGTTTGTAGCATAACCATAAACAACATTCAGGTCTTCTGACAGGAATACCAAGTTCCTTTTAGCTCTTTTTTCCATTAAAATGACCATGTCTTAATGCTTTTTAGTGATTCGGACCAGAAGACAAGTAAATGCAACGGTAAGAGATGTAGTTACGAGAGCAGCGATTCAAGGAGTCATACTGCTTTCACAGAATAGATGTCCAAGTGGGTTGTTTTCTGACACCAGCTACAGGGCTTGCTTACTTCAGTCTGTCAGTTTTAAACATAAAATCTGGCTTTAAAGTTTTCTAGAACACAGTCACTGTGCTTTGGAATTTCTGGGTAAGATTAGGTGAGTTTTGTGGTTCTGATGTAGCAGCGGTAGTGACGTACATCCACCCAGGGGAACTGAATGCATTTTTGAGAGAACTTTGAACCTGAAGGAAAATAGTCTGACAGCAGCAACAGGAGCTGCAGTGGGGGTGGGCAGCCAGCGGGCCCCCTGAAAACAGCTGATGCAGAGGTCTGTCCTGCTGCAGCATCAGTATCAGCACTGGACGTAAAAGCAGCCACACAGATGAGTAACCTTAACGTCTCTACAGCTCATTTTTCACTACATCTAGAGCTGCTGCCTGCGGTAGTATCTTTTGTGGATTAAGTGGTCATTCCATCTATACCTGAAAAGGCATTTTGAACTGTTGAAACTCACAACATGAAAACACTGTGTGACAATTATCTAAACTAGCATTTTAAAATGAGTCACTTAGGAAGAAAAAAAAATCGTGAACTCTTAAAGTAGCTTAAACATGGACTTGGTGCAGATACATTGTGTGTTACATATTTAAAGCAGCAAATAGCAGTATCTCAGTAAAGCAGAACAGCTACAATTATTTTAATAGGTAATCACTCTACTGGGCTATGAATTGAACGCAGATAATTACACTCTGCCTGTCTAGGGTCCCTCTATGCTTTAAAATACCGCTTCCTTTCTTCCTGCCCTTTTACATAGCACTGAGCGCTTTGTTAGAATAGTCGTCACTTCTCCGTATGCTGCTTATTCTCATAAAAGCTTGCAACCCTATCCCGGGAAACGTTCTCCTCCTTGTAAACCATTATGCTCTCTTAATTTACACCCTTGTCAGTACTCCTGCCTGTTTTGCAATGTCCGCAGATGCAGACATGTAAGAAGTTTTGTCCTGTCTTATGTTTCCTCAGACGTTTCTGAAAACAGAGCCCTTTTCTGTACTGAGGACACCCACTAATGGTTCTTTTGAATTCTCTGTTTATAGTTTTACATCCAAACATAAATCTTCCCCTGCAGACTTCAAGCTAAACGTACTTACCCCAATAACTAAATATCAGGGTCATAGAGCATTAGCCTTAAAGTTTTTGATTTTATTTATAAATGTAAGTCATGTGTCAGTAGATTAAAAAAATCCTTCAAACTATGAAACTTTATGACACAAATCAGCAAGATAAGATAGGCCATTGCATTTGCTCAAAATCGTAAATTGCTTGTTCCATTTTATTTTATTTTTTTAACCCATATTCATCTCATCCTCCTCACCTTACTCGGTGACAGGGAGCTGCATGGTTGATGGCATACTTTGAGCAGAAAGTAAGAGAAACATGCCAAGCTGGACTGGGTGACGATGGTATATAATCAACTGTACACACCTGGCTAGGCGATACTGTGGATCAGGAAGAAGCTAATGGCAACACAGACAGCCAGAGCTTTGTTTTTGTCATTGGTCCAATATGATTTTAAAAACCACTCTGCCTGCAGTATAGTTGACAAAAAGAGCTTAACTGGCAAGAAGTGAAGGATATGAAAATACTCATGCAAATAGTGGGATCAGATAGATACGTGGCGGCGGTCATACTTCAAGATAAATCTCTCCCTCCCCCTGCCTCTCTCTCTCTCTCTCTCCAGGTCCCAGAAGGAAAAGTAGTGGTTCTTTCTTTTAGATATTTAGACCTGGAAAGTGACAACTTGTGCCGATATGATTTTGTGGATATATACAACGGTCATGCCAATGGTCAGCGCATCGGCAGGTTCTGTGGCACTGTCAAACCAGGTGCTCTTGTATCCAACAGCAATAAAATGTTGGTGCAGATGACTTCGGATGCTAATACTGCTGGAAGTGGATTCATTGCAAAGTTTTCTGCAGCAGAACCACATGAAAGAGGTAATTAACAATTACGTGTATGCTGAAGACAAATATAACTGTACAACTTGATGGAATTGTTTAAATGCCAGAGATAGTAGGGATTGTGCTGTTCATTGTAGTCATTAATTATCTTGCTTAGCAAATAGCGAAGTATAACTGTTTAGCCATCGTAGTTAATCAAAGTAGTAAAGAGGAGGGCTAACTATTGCAAGAGTTGTGGAAGAACTGCACCTAGCAGCAGTTCTGGTAATGGATAGTCAATAAAATGGCGGTTGAAATTCAATACAGATAAATGCTGCAAATAAGGGGAAAACCCCCCAACTTGTATGTACAGTGCAATGGGCTCTGAATTAACTATTACCACTTAGGAATGAGATCTTAGGTTTAAAATAGGTAATTTATGAAAACAAATGTTGAGCATCAATCCAGTGCTCAATAGGTATCAAAAAAGAAACAGAAATTTATTTTTTTAAGAGGTAATAAAGACCAAACAACAACAACAACAACAAATTATGCCACTATAAATCCATAATGCACCTATGTGTTGGATACTGTGTGCCATTCTGATGTTCCCACCTCAGGGTATAATACAACTATCTGAAGCAGAGACAGCAAGTATGATAGAGTTACGGAACATCATCTACACATAGACCAGACCAGCTGCACAGCACAGACCTTTTCATGCTGGAAAAAAGAAGGTCAAGGGAAGTGTAGGAGAAGGCTCTGAAGTCATGACCAGTATGGAGAAAGTGAATGGGGACTAGGGTCACGGTCTCTTCTAATAGAAAAACCAGATGAGCAAGTGGCTATAAAGGGAAGGAGAGGGTGAGTGTTCTCAGTGAGCTGTTACACAGTGGAATGCTGTGCCAGGGGAAGTCATGGACTGTCAGTTTCTACACCGGTGTAAAAACAATCAGAAAAACATATAAAATAAAAAATTAATTAGGTATTATTAAACAAAATTATTACCTTGTGCTTGGGAAAGCTGTGAACTGCGAGAGGCTGAGAGGTGACAGGGGAGGTGGGGTCACCCTGCTGAGTGCCATTTTCAAGGCTTTTGCTGTTAGCATGATACCAGGCTAGACAGGTTGTTGGGCAGATGCAGTGCAGGTGATGAGTAATTTATTAGTCCTTCCAATTGTATCCCTCTGTTGATCACTTCTGGAAAGATGTATTAACTGTAAAGTGATAGAGTTAATAAAGAAGGTTTGTAGTCACGCTATAAACAAGGATTACATACCTGATGTAGCTTTGGAATTTGGGACTGGGAGGAGGAGATACGAAGGAAAAAAATCTCTCTTCTGTCATGGGTTCTCTGCTGGCTGCAGTTCCTTCAGGAATGCCTGTCAGCCCCAGCACAGCTCCCTGATGGGGATGGCAGCTCCAGCACCTACGGCTCCTCCTCCGGCATTCCCTGCCCTTTATTAAACCCATTTCCCGGAGGTGCCACCGGCTGAGCTGAAGGGTTGGCCGTGTCCTGTGGTGGGGCTGTGGCTGAGGCAGCTGAGCTGGCAGGGTCTCCCGTGCCGAGGCCCCTGCAGCAGAACAAGCGCGTTACATGGGTGGCCTGTCCCTGCTGTACTCGGTCAGCATGGTGCACTGTCCTTGCAGGGGATCAGTACTGTGGGGGACGACTGGAGAAGCCGTCTGGGTCCTTCCAAACGCCCAACTGGCCGGAGCGAGACTACCCTGCGGGAGTCACCTGCTCCTGGCACATCGTCGCCCCGAAGAACCAGGTAAGAACTGGCGCAGCCCAGCTCCCGTTGCCCGCAGGGACTGAGGTCTCACCAACAGCCTGTTCGCACCACACGCTGCTGCGTCGCACTGAAACAATAAAATTGGGATCTGGCTGAAACGTGGCGCTGGGTACGTGCAGGGAGTGCAGGCACGGCTGTGCTCCGGTGACACCCGCCTTCCTGTCACGGACTGCCTGATGCACGCCGGTAACTCCTGTGCCTTCTCAACATTGTGTGTCCTCTGCTGTGCACGGATACCTTCCCCTAAACTAAACTTCTTAAAGCATCTGTGACTGGTGAGGCTTTTAAACCAGATTTGTGTTTTGAAGAGGATTTTGTTAATTAACAAAACATCATGCAAATTAAGTTTGGGCAGGTGATCATCTCAGGACCAAACATGATGACTGATGCCAGGTTTCAGTCTAACAACATTTGTAGCATTTTTTGGTGTTGCTACAGGTTGTTGTTGAGGTACTTGGGCAGAGCTGATAGAATTGATTAAAAGTGGAAATTATGTTATTCTGCTTATAGTACAGGGAATGTCTTTGGATGTGTCCTGCACAGGGATTTTCAATGTACATTTCATAAAGTTTGTTTTATTTCATATTTTGAAGACTCTATCTCAACATGCTTGCTTGATTAGCCACATGCTGTCAGAGCATATGTTGTCACTTCATTAAGACTTGAAGAGGTGACAGCAGACCAGGAGGGCTCATTGACCACCATTGGCCATGCATGGCAAACACAAACATGTCCCCTACGCTGTAGGGCTAACCTTAATCCTAGCTTCACATTTTCTGGTTGTTGCTGAGCCATCTGCTCTGTACCTCGGCGGGAAGTCTACAATGATGGAATGTTTTGGTCACCAGGCATGTTTGGTAGGTTGCTTTTCTTAACCACATCCAGCTTTTTAAATTCCTCTACATGTAAAGACAACTTCCCTCTTAATCTTCTGCTCATGACCATAATCCTCCAAATAAAAAAAGCCGGCCCAGATAAATATATTCTTCAGATCTTTCATACTTTTCCATTTACCAAGGTATTTTCTCCCTTGAACTAAAGCAGCATGTCAGCTTAGTCTTTCCTGTACTCCTCTTTAATCCACATTCCTTGCTTGCTAGATACAGGTCATTTAACAATCCTATAGATAGGCAGTGAATTTGAACACCTTATCTGTAAACTGCAGATTACTTTGGTTCTTTCCAAATATCTCTAGATAAGCCTAAAAACTTTTCCTAAGCTTGTAGAGCAGACTTAAGAACAGCTATGTAAGCATAAAAATGAGAGCATTATATCCTGTGCCTTTTGAAGATCCTGTTCCGTAAGTCCACAAGTTTCTGAATATGTGTTTTTCATGTACTGCAATAGTGGTTGTTTGCATGCAAACAAGACAGAACTTTGACAGTGACAAAAACCATTTTTGAGGAGGCAGTGAATGAGCATCTCGCTTCAAGTGCACATAAAAAGCTGTTCACTCCTCCATCTGTCAAAGTTTAGGTGCCGCTCTCTCTGCTTCCCTTTCACAAGCAGTGAGCGATAAAACAAGGCACTCTTGCTTCTAATACAAATCAATAACTGCTTAATTTATCACAGAAGATGGAGGAGCGTCTCATGATGGTGAAGAGCTTCTATTCTATCATTAAATACTTTGTTATTAGTGCAAAGTGCACTTATGAACAATAGTAAAGGCAATATTATGGCCTGCTGTTTTGCTGGCTATGGACAAATTTAGCATTTCTGCTCACAGTTGTGTTACTTCTTTCTATACCATCTTTGTTGATCACAAGCATATTACTCAGATGAGTACTTCCATTTAAAGTACATGTTTTCATCATGATGAAAAGATTTTGGAAACAAGCCTCTTACTCATCTCTGAAACCCAGTCCCCCTAGGTTACTCATACTTTATGGGAAACAAAATGATGTCTTATACATCTGAAACAGTGCAAAAGAATATCCAGCCAAAACTCAGACATCAGGTGATAACAGGCTATCATTACTATGAATATAGAACAAGATCAGTTTCACTCTGCCAGCAAATCAAATAAAGTGTACGCAGTGTATGAATGACTCCTTTTTCTTTGCACAGTCCTAGAAGTTTTAATACCATCTTTGTTTGAGAACATGTTTAAAGAGAAATCCTGCATATCTACAATCAACACAATTCAGTGTTGTCATTCAAGCTTCAACATACTATTTATGGGAAGGTGATTTAAATACTGTTGTGCTTCATATAAAGCAGCAGCCTGAGGGCATACAGTACCTCTGTTCCAGTTGTGCAGTTACGCGGCATTTTCCTTCCTTGCTACACACAACTGACAAAATCATACTACAGGACTTTGTTTCAAAGTAGTAAATTGCATTTCTGTTTTCTTGTCCGTTCTTTTTCTTTCTTAAGTAGAAAAATCCACAAATACAAGTGATATTGGAATTAATTGCATCAGTACTGGAAATACTAGAGTTATACTGGTTCTTACTTGTGACTTGTAAAGCCCAAACACTTCTGGAAATTGTGTATGGAAACACAATTCCTTTAACCACTTACTTTCTCCTGGTTTTAATCTTACTATTTACTGATTTTCTTTCTATCTATATTTTTGGTTTTGACCTTTTTATTTCTGCATCAAGTAAACACAGCACTGGCAACCACAGTGAGTCGAACCCTGCTCTTAACAAAGTCAGTGAAATGGCTCTTACCAGTTTTGCCCTTGCTTTTTCCTTAGCATATCCTTGTATGCTACAATGACAATTAAAGTCCCTTTTATATGGTTAAGATTTGTTACAGTTATTGTAAAAGCAATATAACACCTAACCCTTACTATCACATTTTCGTTCACTCATAAAAATATCTTTATCAGAAGTTACGTGCTTATCTTTGAGAAGAAAAAATGTTTTATAGAATATTGGAGTCATATGTTGAACCATTTGTTGGAGAGAAGTCACGCAGATTGAAATACTTTACTCCACAATTAAGTGGATTAAGGACTTTTCCTTTATAAAAAGAAAAATCAATTGGTACTTCATATAAAGAGGCCACTTACAACAAGAAGCACTAATAAAATCTGCGTATCAAAACCTTAATCGGTTATTTACACTTCTCCTGCAGCTCATAGAGTTAAAATTCGAGAAGTTTGATGTGGAGAGAGACAACTACTGCAGATATGACTATGTTGCAGTGTTTAATGGTGGAGAAATCAATGATGCTAAAAGAATTGGGAAGTACTGCGGAGACAGCCCACCAGCGTAAGTAACTTTCTTGAATCATGAAGTTCACTCTCGTTTTGTGTCATTTGGCCAACAGTTTTGTACTAGGCTTCTGAAAGATTGTAATTCTTTTTATAAATATGACATTTTCTACCTTCACTTGAACTTCTAGCAGTTGCTTAGTATCTTTCCTCTCCCTAGGTTTTCTCTTTTCTCTCTCCCTCCATAACTAGCCCTGGCTGCAACCCATGTTCTGCCCTGTCCCTCAAGCCTCATTAGAGCGCTGCCTACTAACAGCAGTACTAATGCTATTGATATTGGGACAATACCAGTATTAATGGCAGCTGAGCACCAGTATCCCTTAGGATGTATGTTTTGATTGTAGGTACTGAAGTACAAAGATCCAGCTGACCTCTCTAGACACTTGGCTCGTTACTCACTTGATCTGACTCGTGTCCCACCCAGCCGCTCCCTTCTGCTGGGTCTCTGGCTGCTCCTCGCATCGCTGCTCACCATCCCCTCCACCTGTGCCAAGGCACGCTCTCTCGTGGCACAGACCGCTTTCCTGAGCGTGCTGTGTAGCACAGCAGGCTTTCACCAGCTTTGCTATCAAACTGCTGCTCCCAAACCCACTCAACACCTCCTGCTCCAACCCACAACTCAGCAAACACAACAACCTGTGCCCCCAGGCTTCCCACCCCCAACCCAGCAAATGGCCCTGTAACTATATAATTGGGTCTAGCGATAGTGGATCATAATTATTCTCCAAAAAAACTGTAAAGTTTTTTGGGTGAGGCTAGTAATTTTCAGCTCTCCTTTCCCATTGTTCCACTTCCATCATGCTTCTTAAAGCTGAGTAGCTTTAGAAGATGAAGAGAATGCATGTTGTTCCAAGAAATACAAGCCATTAAAGAAAAAAACCCAAATCACCAAAGGTAGAGGTGTGTGAACATATCTCAGAAGTGGCAGCTAGCTGGATTCCAAGAGCAGCTGCCTGTGGCGCAGGGGAAGGAGGTGCACACCTCTGCCTTTCTAAGCATTGCTCACTGGACAGAGATGTACTGTGGGTTGCTTTTGTGGTTTTTGTTTGGTTGGGTTTTTTAAGGTTATGTAGTATACCCTCAGGAGATTAGAGGGGAGGCAGTTACTCAGTAGGACTCTTTTTAGAGTCTTGTTAAAGATTTTTGTTCTCCATGCAGTTATGCAATAGCATGACAGTGCTAGAGTAAGCTTAGGTCTATGGAAATCTATTAGAAATCCAGCAAGAATTTAACTAAGGGTAGGGCTGCACCTGAAATATATTAACTTCAGTACTTCAGTTTCCTTCAGCCATCTTAGGCTTTTGGTCTTGAGTTACACTTTTTTTTCTTTCCCTTTTTTTTTTTTTTGCCAATTTGAAAATTTCACGCTTACATTCATTTCTTTTCAGGCCCTCTTCTTGTAGTAAAGTTAAGAAAAAAGATACTGATAACAGAGAGTCTTATGGGTAAGATTGTTCTTTAACTGCTAGGTAATTCAGGCCACTAAAATGATGCCAGAGGCTGAATTCTGGCTGTAGCTACATACATAATTACCTCCTTGTTTTCAGGAAAAACTTCACTAGCAAACCATCTTTCCATATTGCCTCCAACCCAAAGGCTGTGAGATAGAGGAAGGTTTTATAAAGCAGAGTTAGTGCTGAGTCTCAAGACAAGGAGATGGGTTAGAAACCTTGGTCATTCACTTCCACCTCTTTGCCAAGTGACATTTAGGATTTTTCCATTTTTGCCTCATGTGTGTATTTGTAGCACAGTGACTTCATACTTAATAGTTTAGAGCTTTACCTGGAAACTAAGATTAATTGTTGCCTTGCAGTGCTGTGGCGCTTGGAATGACTGCAGAGGGACTGAGCAGGTCTCCAAATGGGTGATATATTTCCTTGAGCTGAACGTTGTGAGCATCTGTATATATTAGATAACAAATCACCATCATCTGAAGTAAAAATTCCCTCCCAAAAGGAATTCTATTGCAAACACTCCTCTTTTTGTAGACAGAATAAAAAAACCCAACCAGCAGGTGACAGGTGTTAATTACATTACTTCATTACTTCGCACTTGATCACCAGGTAGACAGGTATTCCACTGATGAGCATAGCATGAGAACCTCATGGTGACTTTGCAGATCCATCCCTTACGACTCAACTGTTACTGAAGAACAGTAAGGCATTTACCTTCAAGCTACTGTAACCGCCCCCCCCCCCCCCCCCCCAACCTAACAGAGTCACATATTGGAAACACTTAACTAGTGATGTCCCATGCACATACCTTCAGTTCCTGCCATGGGCGTCTGACTGTGTGCAACTTGGATCCAAAGCACCGGAGCAAACGGACTTGCTTCCTAATTGAACAGAATTTAAGCCAGAAGCAAGATTAGTTTGACTTGCTCTGTGTAAGCTGTGACATTTCAGACCTCTTCCAGCTGAGGTGAGGAATGAACTCCACACCATCTTGTCCCTCCCTTGGTTCTCAGAAGACAGCAGTGAACACCACCCCTTACAGGTGAGGCCACCTGGGACTCAGCTGCTTCTTCCCAGCTGGAACCCTGCAAGTGTGTTTTGCACTGCTGGGAATCTGGTCTTGGCTGACGGCAGTGCAAAAGGAAAAAGTGCTGGTTAGATCCTGAGAGGCAGCCAGGAGCAGCTTCCTAAAGCACCTCTCAGCTGTGGCTCAGCATCTATCCCCACAGCACATCAAAGCAGTAATTGGCCTGCCAAACCCTAGTGAGCTTCAGAATATAGACGTTTTAGTACGGACTTTGTGCCATGGTCAAATAAGGGCAGAAGACTGGGCTCAGACCCAGGCCACATAGCTTAGAGATGAGATTTCCTATTACAGATGTTAGAAGTGTCCTGAAAGCCAATTTTAGGATAGCACTGCTTGCTAACCAGAGATCCAACACAGAGCTTGGACACAGTCACTCACCCTTGCAGAATCGTATATAGGCAGGTTCTAAACCCAGTGAAAGGAGGAAAGCGTGGCTCTCGGGGACTTTCCACTAGCTCTGCTGAATTCTAATCATAATTTATAAGCTGGGTTCAGAAAAACAGTTAAGGACAAGATCAGTGTTGTAAAAGAACCAGAAATCACGGTGTGTAAACTGAATTGTGAAGCCAGCCTTCTGTAAAGAGGATTACTTGCGTGTCTGACACAGTAATTATGAAAGGTTAGTCGTGAACCAGCAGATACAGATAACGTAATGTGGCATTCTGTCACAGAAACGGTATCTACATCAGAAGCCTGAGTAAAGTGCGTACCTTGAACTCATCTGGTGGTTGCCGAGATGAATTCCAACCCAGCAGCAGACCAACAAGGGCACCCTGTAACCACACACCTGACCCCCAAATGCAGTTACTGTGATACGTGAGTGAATGGCGTACGTAATGATCACAATCGATTAGAAGTGATTACTCCAAAAAAACCAACCCTGCCTCTCAGACAAAAAGCCTTTTTTCCAAAAGGCAGGACACACAGACTAGGCCGGATTTTTCAGCGTCAGTGTTGCAGCCCTGGTGCTCAGGACCCGGACCAAGGCCTGGGGCAGCTGCTGGTGGCCGCCTGCCCCCTGCCCAGCCCACCCCCTGCCCAGCCCACCGCTGACCGCGGCACCTGCAACGCACAGCGCCCCAGACCACCAGGCACTTCCTTCGGTTGTGTCAGCCTCAGCCATCAGAGTAAACCCATTTCTGAAACACCTGCCGAAACACTGGGAGGTGATCACAAGTTTTGAGTTCAAAGGCCTGATGGAGTGTTTTGAAGCCTTTCTGCTCCTGAACTCTGCCCACGGTTGCTGGGAAGAAACACCGCAGCCATTTTAGTAAAACTACATCTTAAAAACACTCTTTTCCTCTCTCCTGACCAAGATTCTTTTGCCCCTGTACTTATTTTATTTCCTCTTTCCAAAAACTGTGGTTTTGCTTGAAGACTTTGTGTTACTCTATTAATGAATATCGAGAGGAGGTCTGTGGAAAGCGCAGAAGAACGAGAGCAGTGCTGCTTTAGCCAGGCGCGTGTTCCACATGCTTGTCTCTAGTAGAGGTCTTGAATGAAGTCTCATCGTACTACATCCACATCCCCAGGCAGCTGGGGGCACAGAAAGTACCGAGCAGCATATGAACTGAAAACTAATACACTGAACAGTGCTTGCTGGTGGTATTTCAAATCCTAAGGAAATACCTCCATTTGTTCTTCGAGGCCGTGGTAATGAATATCCAATCATTGACAAAACCCAAGCCACAGAAATAACTCAAGGCATTCAGTGATTCTTAAGAATTACAGAATCCAACACTAAATTAGTCTTCTTAAGGCTTTCCAAATGCATATGATGTTTGTCATTAAACAAAACCAAATTCAAAACCCCCAACATTCACTTATCTCTGCTACATCCCATTTCTTCAAGGTATTTTCCCACTGTGTTGATCTAGACCCTTCCATTCCATGGAATTAAAAGTCTGCAATGCAGTCACACAAAAGAATTTAAAGATACTCGGATTGACATAGCCTTCAGGAATCAGAGGTTTAGATGATCCATCAGAATGAGAGCCACACTCAAAATGCCAGCGTCTGACGTGCCAGCAAAGTAACATGTACGTCAGTCTTAGCGTGGGGGCAGGTACCACATTCAGACCAGTAATTAAAGTGCCTTTTTTTTTCCCCCCCTCTTTTTTTCTTTTGTAAGAAGAATGCTATTAATGCTTTTAGGTTTTGACATTTGAAACAGTGGAAATATTTTGTTTTTCTATTTCAGGCCTATTCTGTCTGAGAGAAATGAGTTGCTTGTTCAGTTTTTATCTGATTTAAGCTTAACAGCTGATGGTTTTATTGGCCATTATAAGTTTAGACCAAAAAAGTTACCCACAACTACAGTTCTGCCTACTACCACAACAGTCTCTGCTACCTCAAGTAAGTTTTACAGGTTTTATTTTATTTCTTAGAAAAATAAAACATTCCAGGACAAGTAGAACGTTACAGGAAAATGTAATAGAAAGCATATTAAAAATTACAGTTTTATGGTTTGTTAGCATTTCAAATGTTAAGGGAATGAATTAAAATTAATATAGTCAAGGGAGAATCTTGATATACTCAAGGGAGACTCTACTTAACATTATTAAAAGGAAATTATTCAGGCAAGAGTTCAGTGTAACAGTAACTCACTCAGCTGAGAGAATTTTCCTGCCTCTTCTCAATTTTTTGACACTTAACTAGCAAATTCCATAGAAGAATGGGATCAGCAGAATTCTTTTGTATAAGAAGTTCTGAGTATTTCAGGAAATAGTTTTATGTAAAGGAACTCTCTCTTCTACGCAAGCTGATATGTAAAAAATCTGACCAAATCTTTCATCACATCATTACTAAGATCAAGTGAAATTGGTATGGAAGCCACCTGAGTCCTCTTCAGATTGTCAGCATCCTATCGACATGACACTTGTCCTAGAATTATTTTTATTTTTAAAAATTCTTGGATTGGAACTTATAAATAAATGTGTCACACTAAAAATAAGTGTTCTTTTATATTTATGACGAGTCAGCATATACAAAAGATCAGAGGAGAATTTCTCTGAAGGTGTGCCAAAACTACTTAATTATTGAGACACCGAACAGATAAATTTTTACAATTTCTATAACCTGAATGTGAGAGATTTAAGATACAGTTATAGCAAAAAACCAAATTATTTATGATTTTTTGCAACACATAACCTGATCTGTACTCAAAACACATCAAAAGTCAGGACAGCAATGGCCTGTCAAGCAGGAAACCAAGAAGCTGCGGTGCTTAAATACTGCTAATGAAAGGTATTTTAAATGGGTGAAAATAAACATTAGAAAAATGAAATCATGACCTGTAAATCATTCTGATGTGACTGCTACTCTAATAATAAATAATTCAGCTCTTCACTATAAAGCACTTCTTAACAACCAAACAAGATTATTTTCTTTTAATCCCACTTTTAAATTTAGAAAAATTAGGGCACTTCAATAAAATGTTGGCAGCTACCATACTGGCATGCACCTGTGACTCATCTACCTGCTACTTTTCTTATATTCCTGCTATGGACACTGAATGGAAAGACTCAAAGAACATTAAATTCTTAGTTATTGTTGTGCTCCATGCAGCACTGAGATAGGAGGTACTTGCCCGACCTAGCA
This sequence comes from Falco naumanni, assembly GCF_017639655.2. Lineage (NCBI taxonomy): Eukaryota > Metazoa > Chordata > Aves > Falconiformes > Falconidae > Falco > Falco naumanni. Next base: position 13,049,522 of record NC_054066.1, on the reverse strand, counting down.
ACTGACACTGTGAGACGGGAAAACTAATTAAATGTCATGGCACCCTGCCAAGTGCTAACTGTAATTTGAAAAATTATCATTTAATTTACAGTTCTAAGAGTTGAATATAGTGTATTATTTCTACGTTGTATTCTACACAGAACTCACTTTATAAAAAGCAACTCAGCATATAATTAAAAATAATTTTAGAAATACACCCTGGTAGGAAAGAACCCTGAAGACACATCAAGGCAGCAGAAGTGATGGTGGTGGGAGTTCCATTCCCATGAGCGTGTAGATCTGACTGTAGGACCAAGGCTACATCACGTAGTATATGACTAGATATGCCTCCATACACATAGTAACTTGCCCTTCAGCACAATTTTCCTTGTGGGAGGCATATAACTTTCTAAAGAGCCTCACTGAATACCTATCATGTGAGGACTGAAACAAAAAAACCAAAAACCAAATAATCCGAAATCAATGAAAAATACAGGGTCCAATTTTTAAACTTTGGATTAGAAAGGCAAAACAATGAGTATGCAGATCTTCTAACAGTCATGGGCATAACACTGAAGACAAAGTAATTTTAATGCCATTTAGTTCAATCTCAGAAACTTGGAAAATTATAAAAAGAATCAATTCATTCAATTAAAAAGAAGTAAAAATTCCTGATAGGAAAATTAGTCAGGAGGTCTTTGTCAGGAAGTATAGGCTGAATAAGACTTCTGCAAAACGCTCCATTGTAAAGAAAGTTAAAAACTGCAAAGATATTCTTCATAACTAATCTAGCTTTCCTTGGAACTTAGGGTTATGTAGAGGTTTGGGGTTTTTTTAATCTGTCTCCGCTCCATGTTTCCCGAAATTATGATGTCATTGACTGATTCCAAACAAATTGGAAAAGGACATAAAAGCCCTAAAAAACTGCATCCCAACAGATACTATTAACATCCACCCAAGGAGGAAAAAAAATACAAAGTGTATTAACTTGTTTATAAACAAAGCATTCCACTTCAGAAAGGAAATGCCAATCCCTAATATTAAACAGATAATTCAAACATTAAGTTGTGTTACAAAATGTCATCAGTAAAAACTCTACAGTACTACGTGTCATAAAGCTATGTGAAAACTTTAGGGGAAAAAGTCAGGAATTTGAACTCGGCTCTCCTCCATCACAGTAATTCCAGGGAACAGGCCACCCCCTCCCTCGGAAGTGCTACTGCAATATAATGTTTTTATACTTCAGGTGTACTACTAGGGCTGTATGACAACAGGCAACAAGAAGTTACATTTTTAAGATCACACTGCAGTCAAATGTAAGTTTTCACTAACATCCCATTCTATAAGGTCACTAGAAAAGATACGTAGCTGAGACACGTGAAAAGATGATGACTGGAGGCAAAAGCAAAGAGTTATTGTGGCATTTGTCCCTTGCAATACCAGATCTAGTTAATGGATACATCAGGATTCTTCTTCTTTCTCCTTTTGTTTAAACATACTGCTTTGCACTTGTATCAAATATCTCATTTCAATTTCAATTTACTTTTTGCTCTTCAAAAAGTTGTGAAACCTACAGTTGCCCTGTGCCAGCAGAAGTGTAAGAGGAGTGGGACTCTCGAAAGCAATTATTGTTCAAGTAACTTCGGTAAGGAAGCAGAGTTTGTTTCTTTTTCATTATTCACTTGGCACTGTGTTTTTAGACTCATAGGAATTTTACCAAACATAATTCTGAGTTCTCGTTAACGTATAGGCTATATTTTTAAACCACAGTGTGTATCTGACATTGGTATCTGTGTTTCACTCAGTACATTCTTGGAGACACTCCAAAATAGGGACTGCACTTACGTCTGAAACAAACATACTTTCTCAATCTGCAAAGCAGTGCCATTAGACAACCTCCTACAGGAGGGGATTGATTCAGTTACTGTATTGTCATCTCGTTTGTCTGTAACCAGCTGAGACACATTTTATGCTGTGCCTGCTAACTGTTCCACAATTCAGCTTATGGACTTCCAAAATATTTTTAAAAGAAACTGGAAGGCATGGAAGCTTACACGCAGTGGCTTCTCTACACAGACACAAATCACTCAGGAAAAATGGTGTGTGCTGTATATTTGGATGGCATTGTCACTGCTGATTTATTCACTTATGTCTCAGGAGTATTTTCCCGTAGTAATACTGGACACTTTCTAAATCCCCTGCAACATGCATGAAAATTTGATGGGACCACCCCTCTACTTTTTTTTTTTTTCTTTAACCTAACTCTAACTTTCAGGAATGTGGGGGCAGCTTTGGATCACTTTGCTAGGAAACCAGTTGAGGGCTGTGGCTGTACCCTGAAGCAGAATGGAGTCGCTGTAGCACAACCCTTTACCACTCTTGATCACCAGCCTGTTTTAATTTGCAACTGGTATAGGCTGGCCCAAGACCAAAAGCAGCATGGAGAAAAAAATGAAAATAAAATAGTCTCCTCTTACAGACTACACCTCAGCTCTTGTGGTTGATGACACTATATAAAACTTGTTCTTTTTCCACTAGCATCAGGGTAATAAATCACATTCTCCTCTCTCACCATTTGTCAAATACTTGAAATTTTTCAGTCTTGTGGCAGGAGTAAGAGCAAAAATATATTATATGCTACTGTGAATGCAAGCATATCATAAGGTAAGAACAGAAAGTGTGCTGTTTGTAGAGTATGATTTATTCTAAGTTTATTTGCTGACCTGATGAATTTAGAAAATAAGAGCTATTTCCCTTCTGTCATGGATTTCATTTTTATTGTTTCTAGAAATATAACTGCAATATCCAGCAAATGTCCAGTTCTCTTTTGATTGAACGTGAACATTCCTATTTAATTAAAAGCTCTGGATTAAAGGAAAGTAATGTGCAAATTTACAGACACCCACCCAAAATGTGGGTTATGCAGATTTGTAAAACAAATCTGGCTGCACATACTTGATAACTCAAGATCTAATTGATCCTACGAGAGAATAGCTGATTTACAAAAGGTGATCTGAAAAGAAAAAAAGATTGTTAGTACTATTTATAATTCTCTTTTGATAAATAAAGATGACCTACAACTTAATCTAGTCATCCTAGGAAAAAAAGAAATACGGTATTTTTATTTTCATGCGGAGGGGTCTTTGGGAGATATGATGGTCTAAATCTGTAGTCTACATTTAGCTGAAATCAGCAAATTTGTATCAGCATCACGCCTCAGATTGATCAAAATTTAGCTCCCAGGCCATTAACTATGCCCTGCTACTCATTTAAGAGGGTCTTAGAGCTGGGAGTTCAGCTTTTGGCTAGAAAGTTTTCAATTTAACTTCTCCACTTTTTTAAAATTAGTCATCAAAAGCAGCATCAAATTGTATTGTTCAATTGAAATTACCAAAACCTAGAACTGGGCTTACAAGAGAATGATACGTTCTAGAACAGTTTTGTATTTGGTGCCACCAAAATTTGTCAGCAGTGAGTTACCTATTTCAGGTGATACCCACATTTTTAGTAACTATTTCCAGTATTGTTTGCATGTTATGGACCGATGTACTTCCTCAGTTTTTATGATGCCTCAAAATTTATGTCTTAATAATAAGAATGCAGCAAATTTATTGGATGTCTTTTCTTCTAGTAATAACGGGAACAGTAATCACAGCAATAACACGGGCTGGCAGTCTGCATGCAACAGTATCCATCATTAATGTATATAAGGAAGGAAATCTAGCAATTCAGCAAGCCGGCAAGAGCATGAGTGCCAAGATCACTGTAGTATGCAAGCAGTGTCCTCTCATCAGAAGAGGTAAGTACACAAAAATAACTGCTTTGTGTGTTTATAAAAGACAATAGTTTTGAAAACTGCTATTTGAAATAGGACCACAAAAGTCAATAAAATTACAGTAATTGTTTCTATAATCAACAACTAGTATCATAATCAATTTAGGATAATTATCCAGGTCTACAGTGCATTTTTCAGTTTTACTTATAAAGGATTACACTCACTTAGATCAAAGGAGTTTGAAAAATATTTTTTTTTAAACAACATCATATAAATTAAAATCTGATTTGGTTCTCTCAAATGATGCTCCGTTCGATTTTGGTTTTACGTGTATGTAATTTGGAGCCAGTTTCGATACGCAGTTATTTAGAAGGGAAAAACAACTAGAAGAGCAGCATGTCAGAGCAAACAACAAAAATCAACACGTTTCCCTGTTGCTTCTCTCCTGTATGTATTTACATCTTTACTGTAGAAATACTAGTAATATTAAGTCCACTCTGTATCTGCAAACAGCCAGTATTTCTATAGCTATCTTAAAACAGTATTATACAGAGCTCAACCAAAATAATTGTCAGTTAAACGTAACAAGTGCTACATATATGATGGTATAAGAAACACTGAGACCATTTTTCATTGTAGTAACTAAGTAAAAGTTTTCAGCTCTGCCTCTTGAATAAATGGCTAGAACAGGAGAACATAGATGGAACCATAGCAGGAAAAAAAGTCAAGATAATTTACTAAGCATCAAAAAAACCCTGATAACACTCAGGATACTACTGGTATTTAAGCATATTAATTCAAGTGGGCAGTACCAAAGTGAAAAATCCTTGTCAGAAACTAGTTTTTGCTTTTATCTTTAGTTCTCTGGAAACAAGACCTGTCTCAGAGACATAGTAATATCCTTGGTGGAACAAATGGCCTCCTTTTAAGCAGACCGCTGGCTCCAAACCACATATTTCTGTTTCTCATCCTAGATCACCATGAATTATTCAATAGCCATTACTTAATATCTAAACTTTTCTGCTTATACCCCTCTAATATCAGTCCTTCCAGCCTAAGGCCTCAAAACCCCCTAACCCTTCTAAGCCATAAATACACAAATCCATCCGATTTCTCTAAAGCCAGGGCTTATCACACATTAAGTTCCCCTTGCTTGCCTGACTGCCTTTGTATTTATCTAAAAATGTTTATGTCTTTGGAGGAGGAGAAGGGAATGAAAAAACTTAAGAGTGCATTATCCGTAAGTGCATAACCCTACAAACTGAGCAAATGAGAAAATATTCAAAATGAATGAGTCACATTCGGCTTTGGGTGTTAGTAGCTACATTATCCAGTGTTTATAATGCATTACTAATGCCTTTCAGGCTCATTTGACAGTCTACATTTAATGAGTATCTCCGATACATTTAATTATGTAGTAGATACTTAGCTATATATATACACTTTATTTTTATATAACTGTATTCTATTGCATAACAAGCATGGCAAAGATGGGTAAGGAAGTATATGGTTTAGGTAAGAAGAAAAAAATATTAGAAGGCATTAGTAACAGTTCAAATGAATAGACACCACAGATACAGAGATATACTTGCCAAATCACATCCTGGATTTCTGTTTTTTAATCTCATCTTCTCCTCTGTAGGTTTAAACTACATCATCATGGGCCAGGTAGAAGAAGACGGTAGAGGCAAAGTCTTTCCCAACAGCTTTGTCATGAGTTTTAAGACTAAGAACTCAAAGATCCTAAATGCCTTGAAAAACAAAACATGTCAAAACTAAACTCTGCAGCTGCATTCTATCATCTCTCTTGAAAAATAATTTTCACTTAGTATAAGTCATGAAAATGCAACTGACTGTCAACACTAAGACCACGCTCACCCCTTCCTCCCTCCCGTCCACCTAAGCACAACCTGGCACCAAGTGGTGCCCATTACAGAGGAGAACAGATCCTCCTAAGTCTTAAAGCCGAAGATTTGCAGCACAGCCATCTGATCTCAAACATACCAAATTCCAATTACTTGGAAGCTGTTAATTTATAATTGTCCATTTTTTAAAGAAGTTGTGTATGTAAAATAAGAATTCTAAGTTCAATATTTATAGTAACACATTTTGACTTAGCTTGTCCTCTAAAGTTGTTTTATTACATGGATTTCTGCATTATTATCTGCGCTTAATAAAATATTTTAAGATTAAATCATACACTACTTATTCATTATGTGTAAAGTGGGGCAGGCTAAACATAAAAACTCTTTTTTGATCATCTGCTGGCTTCTGATGGTTTTGGTCTTGCGTAATATTACTGACACTACACTGCCTTGCTGATTAAGTGCCTTATTTTCCTTCCACTGAAATCAGTGAATCACTGATTTGAACAGGAACTGGATTTACTCTTCAAAGAATTAGACAACTGTAAAAAAGCACCACGCTTTACTGATGACTGTAATCTAGTTAGTAGATGTCACTATTAAGTTTCATAAGGTAATCAGGGAGGGGGAAGGTAGGAATTTAGCAGCAGTAAAGTACACGTGCAAAGCACTTAGATTTTTGTCTCTGCTGTGAAAGGACGGACAATACAGCAACGCTCAGTCTGGCACCAGTAGTGTAAATAGTAGCATGTCTAATTTATTTCATTCCTATAAGCAAAAGGTTGAACAAGTAGTTGTTTTGAGAATAGGGGAAGGAACAGACTGGAAGCAGTTAGACAGTGTTACAATATTAAGACATCTTTGTCAGATCTGTCTGTTGTATACAGTCACTTGCTACTCTCAGACTGAAAGGCCATAACCAAAGATGGAGGAATAGAAGCAGATTAGAAGTAAAGATTAATACTGAGAAGTTGAAGAACTTTTTGGTCGAAAGCAGATATGAAATACATGCTTTCAAATCTGGGTAAAACTCAAATACTAATAAAAATGACATGGATGGAACAGAATAGAAGATCCCTTTAAGTACTTCTTTTCCTCATATCTAAATACCATACCAGAGTTCTTTGGATAATCGGTAACCATGGGCAGGAAACTGTAATGAAATACACAGTCCCTACTGGAAGATACTCACTGCTTATTTCATAGTGGAATGTGGGTTACCCTTCTTCTCCCATTATTGATTCTGGTACATAATGCCAAGCAGTCCCGCCACAGTGCAACTCAGCAGCACAGCCGCGTCTGCTGGGAAGACTTAACGGGTAGCTAGGCAGGAGACAAAGAGCCGGAGGGAGGCACAAAGGTACAAAGAGGCTGTGCTGGCAGCTTGCATCAAACAGCTCCGTGCCGTAACCACGCTGTACAGATGGCCAGGGCTCTGCCGTACTGCCTAAAGACAACAGCGCTTCTCTGCAGAACTGACAGCAAAGTCTGTTTGCAAAGTAGCTGTTGTTTGGTAATTTTGGAATTTTTATATTGTAATTTTAATTTTCCAGTGTTGACTCCTATGCTGATAAAGGTGTTTTATACATGGCGCTCTCTGCATTTCTCAGCAACACGGAAATCATGCTCAGAACTGTCTGGAAGTACAATAATCTATTTTTATTTATGATGACATGACCATCTGTCATGCAGCTTTTTTCAGTGAGGCAAGAAGAGTCTGGCAGCCTGCTCCTCATCTCCTAAATGGTAAGGAAAAAGCTCCTGCCTGCTCTTCTCAATGCTCCTTTTAGACCAGCTTCTTTCCAAATCAAAGCACTGACAGCAGTAGCCCTGCAACAAGGAACAGGAGCTAGGACTTAAAAGAAACACAGAGCCGTTTTCTCTGTAAGAGAAACCAGTTTTCTTAAATAAGAATTGGTTACAAAACACAGGTAACAATTTTTTAAGAGCAGACGTAGTGACTGTAAACTTCAGACATTTAAAATCCAATCTGCAACCAAACAGAATCAGAATTATCTAACCATAGTACAATTTCTGAAATAATTTCAACTGAAATAATAATCAAAACTATAGCTTAGCAAGAGCATAAAAGTAAGTTGACTTTCAGTAATGAATAGTTTTGACCCTTCTGCTGCAAATGGAAGCAGAATGAAAATTTCCATCTTAATTTTTCATTCATCGAGGCAAAATTAGCTCCAAGACAAAACAGACATTAACATGAAAGGAACATTTTTCAGTGGTCTCAAAAAACCCACTTAAGTCCTTTCATTACTTGCACTAAAAATTGCGCAAAGAAATTCTGAATCCTATATGAAGTAAACTGCAGCTTCTCCAAACTTTGGTGGGGTTTTTTGACATCCCATCTTAAAGAAGTATCACAGACACCTAAAATTTTATCTCTGCGCATGTCCAGAACTGTTCTGTGAGTACATAAGGGAGATCTTGGAGCCCCAACATTTGCAGACTACTACTGGAGCAGCCAGTATTAAGTTGCCAAATGATAAAGCAAAAGCATGTTTAATACACGAAACTAGGAAAAATATAAATTATAAGACAAGATTGACTAAATAGTACAAAGCAATCTATTGATTAGTAGTGAAGTAGATAGGAAGGACTGCAACAGCTTTCAAACAAGGCAGAGATGCAAACTGTCGTTCAACTAAGGTACTACAGAGAACCAACCTCTCTGTCTGGTATCTATCACTTTACAGGTATGGATTTCAGGAACAAATAAAAACTCTGGAACCCCCAGTTCCAATCCACCCCCACCCCCCCTCCCCAAAGCGCCTAGAAGTAAGACAACTCTTTCTAAGGACATGTCTGCACTGTAGTAGAACACAGTGCCATGTGACAATGACCGAAATGGCTCCTAGTGACTCTGCCTAACATATCAAAAGCTGTTAGAAACAGCTACATTAGCAACACACCCAGCTTCCCAGAAGAACTAATCAGCATGAGTGCCAAGCAGCTCATAGCGCACCTAGAATCCAATCTAGCTTGTTTGGAACTAGCTCAGGTATCACTTCATGGCACAGCATGAAAACTATTTGAATGAACTTAAACTTAACAAGATGGGATCCACAAGGAAAAAAGGTAGTAACACATTAACAACCTTCCTTAAACTTACTATCTTAACATGACAAAGAAATTACTTTCAATGGGGTACCTGATATATTGTGTTTCAAATACGACTAATATTAATACAACCATATTTTTCAAAGAGCTTTTATTTGTCTGCTTCCTTTCTTGGATATAAGTAACATACACAGTACACAGTTTTTATGTTGGTGTCTTATTGAAAAATGAGATCTGAGTCCAAATACAAAATTCAATGATCCTCTTTGCTTTGAACATGAGGTTGGCTTCTTATTCACATGAAAAGCCAACACTTACCAGAATCCCTCTATACTACAAGACTTCTGGAAGCAGAGTATTAAACCCTAGTTCAGTATATATAATTTCATAGTACAGAAAATATATTACCTTTACAAGAAAGAGCTTTATAAGAATTCCTTCAAAAAAGTAAACATTCATGTAAGCCTCCACTCCATCAACCTCCCAAAATCAACTGTAGTCAAAGACCACATGGCTACCTGCGCCTTCTGGCCGTAAGACCGTTGTAGAAGAGCACCATCGTAACAGTAAAATTGTCAATCAATCCTTTAGCTGTCATAAATATACTTATTCTGTAATTAAAAATACAGGAATCACATTTCTCAATTACAATTTGTTAACTTGAATTATATATAAGCATATAAAGCCAAATAGGACCCTCTAGCACAGAAAATCCACAAAGCCCTTACCGTCCATTGTAAGCAATGTCAAAACACATGTTTTCACAAAACAGTATTCCTGACACATACAAAAAAAATTCAGCTTGGCAGCAACTGTGGTAAAAAAAGGAAAAAAAAAGAAAGCCAAGTTTAAAAGTAGGTATGTAAAACCTGTCTAAAGCAGGCCCTTCTAAACGACATCTGTCCAGTGATCAGATTCAACGTATGTACTCACAGAAAGAAGTGTACAGTTTTCACAGGAATTGTTCAGCATTACAAACAACAGCACTCATGTGCTCCGCATCATTTTTGTTAAATCACAGGTTTTAGTATTTCAAATAATGAATCATCCAGATTTAAAAACCTAAGATATTAAACATTAAAAGTGCACAGGTTAGTTCCCAATCTTAACATGTATACTAAAATGTACTTTTGAAGCACTGCTGAAAAATAAAAGCGGGAATTGATTGTCTTACGTACGACCACAATGTTCAAGAAATGGTTGGTCTATTTTGATTTCAAAATTTTAGTGTTCCCACAAAAGGGAAGAGTCTTGATGATGTGACTTTCTATATTCTATAAATGTTAGTATACAGTCAATGTTAACATACAAAACTCGGCACTAGAACTGCCTCTTTCAGAGCCACACAGTCTTTGCATGCACTGTAACCTACAGTCAAACATAATTTCCAACTATGCTGGAAATTTTCTATTATTCTGTATCTGACTTTTCTATTAAAAATAAACATAGGCTGGATTTTTGTTTTAAAAAGCCTATCTTCTCCCACAACTTGAAAAACAAGTATCAAAAAGGAACAAACAGCAAAAATAGAAGAAATCAACACATTGTGCTAGTTATGAAGCTCTGACACCTGACAGCCACAGTCTGAGGAACATTAAAAAAATTCTATATACAAATGTTATATACACACAAAGATTAAGTGCTTAAGAAAATTACTACATCTGTTTTTGCATTTATTTCCACCACTTCCACATCTAGCTGCGACTCATGCAAACACATTTTCAAATGTATTTTTGTGCAATAATCTTTTCTATTTGGTCTGGCAACAGAATTAGGTCAACAACTTTCACTTACAGGTATCTAGAAGTAGACACTTTTTGTCTAAAAGTTAGGCCTTAGTTTCTTGGATAAAACATAGCGTATTTAGAAGTTCGAAAGCCAAGCAGGTCTCTCATTTCATTTCGGAATTTTGACAAGTCTTGCCGCAGTTCATTTAGGTTTTCCACAGTTGCCTGATCCGTGCTTTGCATCTTCTGTCTCATGGAAGTCAAGTAACGATGGACTAAGCAACACATCACCTTTTGATAATTTTCATCTCTCTTTTGTTTCAGATTTCTCCATTCCTTTAAACAAACATCACACATTTACTGTGGAGAAGTGATTTTTGAGCTCTAAAGCCTGTATACAATTATACAGAGAATAAGTAGGAATAAAACAACAAAACTATTTTATAGCTACATCCTGATGTGCACAAATATATGATGCATGTAAACTGCCAGCAAAATTTAAACTGAATTATGATCTGTTGTACGAACAAAATTGAACATTTTTAATCTACCTGGCTTAGTAATTGTACTATAAGCAATTAAGAGTTCCGTAATCCTGAATGCTTCTCAGTGCACATTCCATAAAGTCTTTGAATTTAGTTTATTTAATGCTATTTTTGTCAGAAAGAAGATGCAAAATTAGTATGCAAAATTACAGGGTACAATAAAAACATTTACTCAACAAGAATTAAAAAAAATCCGTCCCACCAACAGTGAGAGGCTTCAGTGACCCTTTTTGGTTATTTATTTTGACACTTCTGTAGTATGTTTAAAACCAATTACCTTCCCCAAAGAATACTCTAACCTCACCATTTCTGAGATTAGCACATACTTCCTTAAGGTTTCTATGAATTTTCAATCACTCACATAATTTTTTCTGGGGGAATTGGGGGTTGGAGGGAGGGGGGCTGAAATTCCCCAAAGTGAAAGTTAATAGAATCTTAGTGAAGTAGAAATAGGTAACCTATTTTATTTATATTTTGGATGCAACGCACATTATTCTGTAGTTCCTATTTATCTTAGCAGCACTCACCATATGACAGGCAGCTTCATGTAGCAATTTTCTGATTCATTTTAGCAAACAGCACCTTTCCAGCTTCAGAGCCTACAGCTTTCACACTCATTTCTTACCTTTAGGCTGTTCTGACGTTTCACTTTGCCACTTGATGTATGAGAGCAGATCCATTTACTGAGACTGTTGAAAAGATAACAGATAGTCTTGGGAGAGGGAATAACATTGAAAGGTGGAGGTAGCGTGCATTTGTCATCAAAGTAGCTAAGCCAAAGCTTGGCACGAGCAAACTTCCATTCCTTATCTTCATGATTCTAAAGCATCAGAAACATTAACAAAGATGAGAAGCAAAAATATTAACAGGCTATTTTGTTTTATTTTCTCACACCTGAAAAACTGACAGTTATTAAACTCTGATTACAAGTATTTTAATAAATTCAATATACAAATATTAAGTAATTAAAATAAAAACATGTATCTTCAATTCACTATATACACTGGTGTAAATACAAAATTTTGCTATGAAGGTATAAAGCCCCTATCAAATGGCCAAATACTACACCGTATCAAGAACAGCATCTTGACTTGAACAGTTGCTGTATCAAAAAAGTCTACAATTCCCAGAGGGCCAATGTCTTGCACATGTTCAACATGTGAAGTACCCATTTTATTTGGATCAAAGTAAATAAAAAGTTTGTATTCGAAGGAAAGAGATGCCCCTTGCAAGCTCAGAGACAGAGCTCATTCACAGAGGTCTATGGATTAGTCTAGACATTGTAGGAAGAAATCTGTACGAAATCCAAGGATACAGCTAGCAATTATTGGTAATTAATCAGAAACCACTTACTGCTATCAGCTGAAAACTTTTATGAAGCATTGCCACAAGGAGTTTAGTTAATACTATCACAACCACCACATTGTAGGTGCCAACAATAACAGCACCAACAAAAGACTGTAACTCTTCACCATAGCTAAAACGTGTGACGAAGATAGCTACATGTGCCAGGGAGAATATATACCAGAACAGAGCAAAACATGTGCCAATAAACCTAGAAAAACAAGAAAAAATAATCTGGTTAGGTAAAGCAAACACCAAAACTGAATTTATTTAACGTAAATTCACTTTCAGTGAAAAATTCCAGTTCTGTTTAATTACTAGGGATTAAGGGCTAGAACAATACAGCTATTTCATAGGTAGCAAACTCACGAATGGAATGTGTCATTGCTCTGTTGCTCACAGAAAATACCCGCACAGTCCTTTTCTTCATTTACAGTGAATCCTTTATCATAAAGTTGTGTCAATCCAATCGTGAATGAGAACAAGACAAGAAGAAACATGCCCAGAAATTTTCCAAAATCTTGTAGCATCTGACCCATTGAAATCTGTGAAATAGATTTATTTCCAATTTTAGTAAAACATGTAGTTCTTTTTGTTTGTATTCTCTCCTTCAGCCTCTAGTCACCACCAACAAAAAAAATCTATTTACATTTTAAAAGTTTAACTTAAATTTAAGATGCTAAACAAACTTCACAATCAGGAGGTACACTTGTACCACTTTTCAGTGAAAAGTTCTAAATGTTAAAGAGAAAATTTAAGTAGTTCAAACATCACCTAGTAAGTTCATATCCCTCAATTATACCATAAGCAACAGTATGTACACCCTAGTCTTTATCTGCAATACCAATAGTAATAAGGGCCTCAGAAGTCAATAGATAAAAGCAGTAAATGAAATGCATTTGAACATAAATACCATCATAGAAAGTTAATGAAACACTTAATAGGGACACTGAATTAATCAAAACTTTTGGAATCATAATTCATTAGTAATCAAAAAGCAGTATACCAAAGTCCATCTGCAGAATACAGAATTAATTCACTGTATATTTTATGCAAGATTTTAAATATACATAATGTGTAGGTGTGTAAGCACAAATTGGGGTGTAAAGTATAGAAGACATGACACTAAATTCAGATCATTAGTTTCCATTTTGAAATACCCTATACAGAAGTTTCCAACAGTACAAATACCGCATCTTTTTTTTTTGAAAAAAAAAAAGAAGTTATGGTTGTGCATTTTTCCAACACAGAGAAGACCTTGATTTGCTTTTGTTATTAGCATAAATTTTTACAAAGATCCAGCATGAACTGTTCACATAATTTAAATTACTCTTCCTACAAACTTATTCAGAGAACAATATATTATTATCAAGAAAGCAAATACATGAAACGGGGTCAGGTAATTCTCTATATAAACCAGTGTGTGGAAAGTGCTTTCTACTCCTGTATGAATCACAGTCTGCACCAAATCAGAGTCCAGAACTGTATCACTGGTCAGGTTTTGCAAGTACAAGTTTACTGGGAGATGAAGCACCAGCTCCTGCTCCCTTCCATGCTGCTGGACACCCACTGAGTACCCCTGTTGCACAGCAGACATTCTCCGGTTCTTTGAACAGTTTGCCACAGCCATGGAGAATCTGCAACTGTAGGCACAGAGCTATGCAGTAACTATAATCAGCTGGTCAGAGGATGATTCTAATCCCCATCAGACTGCTTCATCACATTTAACCCCTTAAAGAAAGAAAAAACCCACACAAACCACCCAACAACAAAACATTTACCCTTTAACTGACACATGATTGCAGGCAAGATGAAAACAGGAATGCGCAAAAAGTGCAAACCACCCAAAACTATTTTGTTTGGAATACAGTGTAGTAACACAGCCCAAATACCAGTTGCTTTCTTCATATAGTCAAGCTATTCCTTTCTAAGCATTTGAAATCTAATGATCTAACCTAGGGGAATATTATTATATCTCCTGTTGATAATAAAACCCCACTACAAACAGCCAACTTACAAATCTGTATTAAAATAGGTTTTATTAATCCTAAGTAAAGTAACAAAATGCTTAAAAATAACTCTTGATAGCCAAATGAACATAGCAGCAGCCTCCCCCTGCCCCTGTTGGGTATCCATGCAATATTTGATCACCACCATTTGAACTTTGTGACCTACTTTCAGAAAATACTGTAAGAGTTGTTACACAAGCTGTACCGGCCAACAGTAATAACATAAGCTTCAGTGTGCAACTGAATGGGGTGACTGTTGACTGTTTTTATTTACTTGGAAAATTTCGTAACATAGCCTCCTAATAAAAAACTTGTGAAGGATCTAGTACATAAATAAATATGCACATTAAACAGTGAATCACTTTAAAATGTGGAGAGACTTCAGCGTTCAATCAATTTGTATAACAAGCCTAACACTTACTGCAACATCAAGTCTAGTATTTTTTCAAACTATGCAAGTACATTTCCATTTATAAATGCATAAAAGAAAAAAATACAAAAATAATTAACAGCAACATAGTCACAGCTAGAGAGAAAAGGTTAAGAAGTAACACAAAACCCTGAGAGGAGAAACAAGCATCTTTCATTAATACTAAACTGGTTACAAGAACTATGAACATTCTTTTTAAAGGACTTTTTACGATGATTTTAAAAAGACCCATTTAACAAGTGATTATTTTTCTTTTCAATGAAGGACTATTGTGTATGAGACAAAACCATTCTTAAATATAGTTATTTGTGCAGCGTGATCAAGCACTCTAACTCATTAAAATGAGCTGAACCTTCAAGCTGGAGGTTTTCAGCTATATCCTAAAGCCTTGATATGATACTCTAATGATCTGAGCCAAAATTATTTCTTTCAGAAGCTCCTTCAGTATAGCTCTAGTTGCAGAGGAAGAGTTAAAAAAAAAAAAATGCTGCTCCCAAATATTTAGTCTGCATTTATGTCTAATAGTAGTAACCTTTCTTGCACAATCCTTTCAGATCATCCTCTTGCCACTACACTCTAAAACTAGTCCTGTTCACTAGAAGGGAGGACAAAGCATTGATTTGACCTATTAAGACAAATTCCATCAGTATAATCACTGGATGACTACCCTATTTATTCCGAGCATCTTCTTATTCAACAGACAATTGCAAATCCAGTGATGATGACAAGCAGCTGTAATAGCTAAATCCTATCAGAGTTAAAAATAAATAAATAAATGGGAGGGGGGGAATCATCAGTACAAGAAAGCAGTGGCTTGTCTGATCTGATTTTGTCACCATGAATTTCCCAGAAAGCAAGGCCAGAGAAGCTGGAAGTACAGCTATACAAAGCTTTTGTCAGTAAGCTATGCTTTTAATAACAGGTGGTTTAGTTTGTAAATAAAGGTTCTTCACTGGCACAGTAACTAAATCAATCAGTGCTGAGGACTCTAGCTGAACAGAAAAACCACACAAGTAAAAAAACGTTGCTAGTGGAGTAAGAGTTGACACTCATCATATTTTGTAGAAGGAAGCTTTCTTCCTCCTTTTAATCTAAAAAGGATTGAGGTAATTGCATCCTAAACATGACGTCTTAATAATAGTCCAGGTTCCCTCCCCTATCCCCAAAGGTACTAGACCTTCTGTGTAATGTCATATTGCACCCTCAGGTTTATCTGATTTTTTTATCTGTTTAGTATCATATTGCTCCCAGTTTATCTGAATTTTATCATGATGAATAGCACCAAGACTAAGATGACAAGGCCGGTGCTTAAAAAAAGAAACCAACTAATGAAAAAACAGTACATGCCATAAGCTCAGTAGGAAACTCCATGTCTGCTCTCAAATCAGAATAAGAAAACTAAATTCTTTGCATAAAACCAGGCAAAATTCCAACTTCAAATGAAAAATTTAAATTTATCTTAGAAACTGTTGCGGTCTCTACTGTTCTAGCATCACAACACAAGACTATTAATGCTTCCCCACACCATCTCCGGACAACTGAATTAAATGTATTACATAATTAAAATATGGTTGGGTTTTGGGGTTTTTTTTATGTCATTATTATTCACTGGAAGGCTTCAGCAAATTACAGGTAAGAAGAAACATTCTCTCTTCTTATAACTGGCTATAAACAGATGACTATTTCAATACTCTTGAGATATTTGCATTTTTCAGACCAAAGCAATTTGCACAGTTCAACTCAATACGCAACTTCAGTGAGATCACAGTGGTAAACCAGAAAGGCTTTTGATTACTCTTCCTTGCTACACACCTCATTCATCTATCTTTTAGAGGTAAGATGTTAGGATGATCATTTACCTAGAACTTTACTGGAAAAAAACGATCCTTATGGTTTTCAAACCAGACACTCACGCAGTATGTGATACTAACCACAGATGAAAAGAAAGTGTATATTTATCACAGAAAAAAATATTTTAAGAAAGTGAACTACACTAGGTCTTCCATTCTTTTTCTTACCTTTTACTATCTAAATGTGTTACATGAGAGAGTAAAAAACCAAACTTCAATGCAATATAACTTCTTTCTACTTTATTCTTTATAACTTTCTTAATTGAATTCCTTTTTCTCTTTTCAACAGAACTCTTCATAGCAAATTAAGATCAAGTTTAATATTTTCTCAAGCAGCAACAATATTCACCTGGAGTGGTCCCAGAATAGAGCTGGTTGTGTACATGAAGAAGAGACGCAGATAACTAAGAACATTAGCAAAAGCAAAAAGACCTTCTGCCACTAGGGTAGGGTGGAATGCATCCCAGTCCTTCCTTTCAGCATAATCATGAAACTGCAATATAAAAAGGACAAACTGAAATAACTGACATTATAAATACAGAAATGCACCCATGCACCACTCCCTACTTCTGCCCCCAAAACAGGCAACAGCATAAAAGAAATTAACACAATTCATACATGGCTTACCTCTTTCAGGTATCTCACTCTTTTCAGACAAAGGCATTTTAAAAGCCCTTCCAAAGGGAGCCAGAAATCAAATGTTTAAATTCAGCACCTAACTCTGTCACTCACTTGCTCAGCAAACCATTTATTCTTCTGTACTGCTTTTCTTTCTACTCTTTTTTGCAGGGTTTGTTGAAACAGACTCCTGTACTTCATAAACATATGCACTGTTTAGTGTAAATAGGCCTCAGTCAAAAACAACATTAAAATGCTGCAAAGAAAACTAAAGTACGCATGCACCTGCAATGTGGTGACAGCTGGTCTTAACCAGTTTTAGAAAGGTTTTAGAAAGACTTAGGACCTGCGGTTCCTTCAGTGGATTTTATGAATGACTACTGAGAATGGAAGTCACAAGGAAACTGTTGGTGTAAACACACACTTAAAGTATATCCACTACGTACCATTCAACTATTCACAGAATATCCACAGATCCCTAACCTTCAGCCTGGCTGAAAATATTCAGCATTTGTATTACCAGCTTCTCCTGTCTCAGATGTTCAAAAACTAAGGAACTCTAAGCTGTTTTAAAGTAACTTGCTTGAAAGCATGCTGCACAAAGGTGGCAAGAAACACACTGCCATTGCCTGCACACCAATCCTTCTGCCACAAAGACTCCTCCTTCCTTTCTTACTGCTTCAATGACTGTAATACGGATGCAAGATGTAAACCAAACCTTTTTATTTGGTTTTCTAAACAATTTATGAACTCTAAAAATAAATTTTGCCATGTCAAAGTGGTGAAAAAAGCCATCATGTGCCTGTTACAGAGGACAGGAGTCCTGCATCTTCAAAAAGGCTATAACTTAAATTAGCAGCAAAGGGCCCTTATCTCAGCTAAGGAATTGCTGGTTGCAAAGCAAATGGCTGTGGTTGGGAAGGCAGCCCAACCACGGTATTCTCTAATTTCTCCAAGAAATGTAGTTTCCCTTTCCAAATGATTACCAGCCTCTGAATCAATGAAGGGATAGGGAAATGAGCCAAAGACCAAGTTGGGAAGAACTGAACCAGTTTATTTCCCCTCCAACTGACAGACAGCTGTCAACTCACAGTTTGCAATACAAATTAATGGTGCTACAGCACTGGCTTGAATTTTGCTAAAATGTTCATATTCAATTGGTCTGGCAGCTTGCCATATGATGGGTGGCTAACAACATGTGCAACAGAATGGGAATGATAATTTTCAAAACTTCTATCTTCAATCAAATCCAGATGGCTTTTCACAGAGAAAAAACAAAGCTCCTCTATGGTCTTGGGGCTTTTTCCTTCCTACCAAAAAAAAAACCCACCCCCCAAAAACATCAAATCAAAAAAATCCAACCAACCAAAGAACAACTAAAAACATCCCCACAACCACTTGAGCCATCTGAACATATGTAATCAAAAGCTAAATAAAACTTTCTGTAACAAAAAAAGCATTAAGCAATCTAAACACAGAGATTACTATTAGCTTTCTGCATAATCCTGATCTATGGAACCAGGCGAGCTCAAATGCCAGATCAGATGAGCTATATAGGGAGATTTCCCCAAATGAAAATCAAGCCAACTGAAAGACCAGCCAGTTCCTACAAGAAGACGGTAGCTCTGTTCGGAGTCCCTGATTAATTGGACATGTCTTGGAATGTCTTCTAACTCCCATTTCTCTCATTAACTTCTCTTTCAAGCCCAAGAACAAGCCCAGAGATCGTGACAACTACACAGCATATACCACATAGAACATTTATCTCAGAAGCCCACACTGTATCCACATAGTAGGCTATTACTAGTGTAGTACACACTTAACTACAACATACTACTACTAACATACTACACATATCTTCACATATTTTGCAGCAATGTATAAAAATTACATTCGCTCAGTCAGTGCTTTGATTTATGAAGACAGGTGCTCACCTTGTTATGGGCAACGACTTTGAGGGCAAAAGTTGCCAAGTACAGGGAATTCATGACAAAGCTAAGCTGATTACGTGATTCTTCTAAAAAGTCTTCTAAACCATCATACCACAGTCTCTTAACATCTGACCACACCATTCCTGCAGGGAAAAATATAAGCCAGGGAAGTCAAGCCACTGCACTGAACAAAGTACTCTTTTAAAACCGAAGTACTTTTGACTGGCTTTTGTAAACGAATTGACTTCGTCTTTAGCAAAGAGAAAAAAGTAATCAAGTAAATTTACTAAAAGCACTGCACTGGATTACAAGCATTAGTTATAAGGCAACAAGATGTTTAACCTTTTCAAGCCTACTTTCCAACTGAGAAACATATTCTCTGACAAAAAAGGGCATGAGAGGAAATGAACAGGAGGAAAATTGGACAGGAAAAGGTCAAATTTAAATAAAGGTAGAGGACTAGAATACAAATGCTTTTTCTAAATGAAAAGATTCACCTTTTTCCAAAAGCACTACAAAAAGCATTACATCGCTGTATGAAATATTTTTGGAAGTGTGTAGGTATTACAAGATGGTTTTTAAGAACAATGAGCTTAGTAACTGTATATGAAATGATCCAAAAAGCAGATACTTTTCCTACCCTAACTGATATTGAACATTAGCAGAGAAAGAGACCATGACTTAAGATTGCAAAAATCTGAAGTGTAACGTAGAGCAACATACATTTAATTATTCAGGATCTTTATAGCCAACTGAATTTTACCATTGTTAACCATGTCTGGCTGTATGGAAAAACACACCTGGCTAAGAATTTTACTAACCAAATGGCTGTTACAGACTTTACATTTTTATAAAACTTGAAAGGATCGTTAGATGAAATATAATGGCACCTTTGATTTCCATGAATAATCAGTTATTTAGGTGGTGGTTGGTTTTTTTTTGAGTACTTAAGATGTATGCTACTATATTCAGGACAAGAAGAAAAGAGGCATGTGTATAAATGGTAGTTAAAAACTGATAAGACTTGGTTCAGCTTTAGGACTTTGCAACTCCTTTAAAACTTTGGCACAGGAAGAGGAAGATCCAGTGAATGGGAAGAAAAAAGAAAATCAGATACTTATGCATGACTATTTGTTCAATCAGCTTTACAGCAATGTTAGAAGGCATAATAAATAAAAAGTGTGCTACGCACAGTTTGTTAAAAGACTTACATGTATTTGTCTTCTTACTGGTTATAAAGAAAATATTTCTAAACTAGAACCTCTGTGCCCCTCCATAAGATCACCATGTATCTTTTACTAAATATTACAGATTCAGTAAATGGAACTGAAAAAGTCAAAGATGCTGTAACTGATGTTATTTACACACACACAAGAATCTGAGTTCTGTTGCTTTATTTTTCTGGGGAAGATACTTGTATGATTTATGCTTAATAATTTAGAAAAAATAACTCCTGTACTCATGATTTTGGAAGTTAATCTAGCAGAACACAAAACCTGCTGCTAAGTCTCAGAAATTCTGCTATGGCCATTTTGACATTGATTTTAGAATGTATTTTAATGGGACTATGGAAGACCATAAATGTAGGTAAATCCTGTTCCTTGGTTCTTTTTAATTCAGTTGATTTTGTCACACATTTTCTAAATACATTCTTTATCAACATACTGGATAATTGGAAGGAAACAGTACAATATGTCACTGTAAAACACGCATTTAAGCTATAAATACAATTACCATTTAAAAAAAATCTTAAATTCAATAATATGAAAAGTAACCTGGTTTTAAATATTTATAGTACTTATAAGTCATTTTCAATCCTATCTGAAATCTGTATGTTAAAATACTACATGAAGAAAATAAAGTGTTTCTATAACCTTTCATAAAATTTCCAAGCCCACCTAATGACACACTTTCTGCCTACATTAGAGTTAATGGAACAAAAGAACTCCTAAAATCAGATATTTGATCTCAAAACAAAGGAGGAGTCTGTAACACTGATTTGTACTCTACATTTGACATTTTCAAGTTTCTTTTAAAGACCTGCATGTGTTTGTGTGTGGGGTACTCAGTATTTCCAAAATATGCATGACTACTTAATAGTTTAAATATAGCTCAACAATAAAAGGAATCACCATTAAAAAAACAACAACCATCCTAAAGTAACAAATAAACCATCCACAACTACTCAGGTAAAAAATATGGCATTTTCAACTGTATCGTTGCTTTTTACAAGTCCAGTCAACCAAATAATACATAATTACCTTACATTAAGGTATAACTTTCCATTAATTTATCTACCAAATTGTAATGTAAAAACAAACACGCACCAACCAACCAAAAAGATGTTGAAAGGTTTTATGAATTTCCAAGCCAAAAAAAAAATAAAAATCACGAGTACTCAACAAAAATTATACCTGTGCTCCCTCTACTGCACCAACCAGAACTAACACACATCCTTTCAGGCACAGGTATGATAATCGATGAAAATTACATACAAAAATTATAATATGGGAAAACAATGTTTGTTTCTGTGTTTTAAAAAAAGGATGAAGTAAATGCACACCAATTTATGAGACTAATATGGAGTATGCATGCATACATATGCATACCTAAACATGCACAACATACACTTTTTTCTTTAAACAATATGCCAACTCTGCAACAAGTCCAAATTGTATTATAAATTACTTTTCAAATCAAGCATTACATAATTTGTTATGAAAGACTGAGTTGTTACTTAGTGTTGATGTACCACTAAACTGGCAATGCTGTATATATATATTCAAAGTCCTCTCCCTTCGCTGAATGCTACAAAAATTTCATGTTTACAACTAGAAAAGAGATTTTTGCAGAACCCTAAATTTTCACAACTCTTTGAAGTTGGATTAGTCCAACAAAATTGCACAGAATCCTGTTCTATCAAGTTAGAGCATATCAATAAAAATAAAAACAGTACAGGAATTGATTTTATGAGTGTCACTGCATGGTTACTCCAGCTACTTACAAGGCAGAAAAAATATACTTAACTTACATTAAAAGTATTTTTGCATTGTATGCACTATATGATTACATAAAGATCGTAGCTAGGCTTTCAGAGAAACAAGAATTTTACTAGCAATATTCCGATTCTAGCATAAGTCCATACACAGACACACAGGTAACAAAGAAGCTCAGATAATTTCTATCACTTTTTTACAGAGTTCACAGAATCAGGGAATACCCTGAGTTGGAAGGGACCCAACACAGATCATCAAGTCCAACTACTGACTCCACACAGGGCAACCTAAAAGTTAAACCATGTATCTAAAAGCATTGTCCAAACTTTTCCTGTAAAAGAGAGCTGGAAGAAATTAAAAAGATCTGTGGATTGCTGGCTGACAAAAAAAAAAAAAACCACAAACAAGTTTGACTCACAGTGATTAAACCACCTACATACTAAATAATACTACCTATTAATGAAAAATTTGGAAAAAATCTAAAGCAATGTCCGAATTAATTTTATTCCTCAACTAATTCCTCAATTATTCCTAGCAGCAAGTAGAAATAGTTGATGACAGGCTCTTATCTGTTACAAAACTATTAATCTGAAGAACACACACTTGCTTTGCCTTCTTAAGATCAGAATCTTAAAATTGTCCAGGAAGATAAACAGCTTTTACATTAACTTACTATTGCACAACTGAATCTCACTTGCATCACTGTGAATGCTACCAGTCCATCTGAAGAAAAAATCACATTCCTCTTGTGTTAGATTCTACAACGTTCTGTTTCTGATACATCACTTTCTGTGATACCTAGAGCTTGTTGTAACACTTTACACCCTTTCCTCAAAACGTGTTTGGGTGGTTTTATTTTTTTCCTGTAATACTACCCTCCAAAGAGCAAACTTTGGTCAAGCAATAAATAACATAATAATGATTTCATAAGAAGGCAGTACAAATCATTATTGTTCCATCAACATCAGCAATTGTCATCCAATCTACTCACATCATACCTACCGATTAGCCATATTATCAGAAGATAGTCTATTCTCTCAAGGGCTGGTCCCATTGTATTCTTCTTATTCTCATTGTAGACAAGGGAGTACAAATTAAGTAACAACAGAAATGTGAAATATGAAGCTCCATGAATAATGAACTTCATAAAAGGAGTGTGAATTATTCGACCTACTCGAGATTTAGGGGCTAACAAGTAACACAGGGACAGAACTGGCCAGAAAATGCCAACTGTCAAAACAGTCAAAATTTTCTTGCACGTGTGCTTGCGTCGATAGCCTGCCATCTGTCCAAACCATACAGTGTTCAGGAACTGCTGGCAGTTAGACTGAGCAACAAACTGGGGGAAGGGAAAAAAAAGAAATGAACAAGAAATCAGCCTCAGGTTTCTTAATACAGGATACTGATTTATATGATTAAAATTCATTTTCAAACTATGTGTAGTTACCAATGAACATGAAAAGGTAACAATATTAAGTTGAAATAATTATAAGAGAACAAAAATGCTATGGGTTTGCTATGATTATAAACATCCATTACTTTCATTTCCTTCTAAAGCCAGAAACTTAAAATAAATTATACATACTAGACTTTTAATGGTTTTCAGGTTAAGAAATAGTTTTGATTTCTAATTATTTAGAAATATAGCACACAAAAAACATCATACTTCAGACACCTTCATTGTTTTTTTTATTATAAAATATAGCAATCTCATCTGAAGAATAAAATACTGTTACTGAAAAATACTATCTACACTGTAAAACACAACACCTTGTAAGATGAGGACTAAAGCGGCCAAACAGTTTTATACGTATCAGTTCTTAAAATCATTATGGCTCTATTCAGCAGATTTTACATCAGAGTAAGCTATGTTGTATCAGTCCCTCAAAAAGAAGATAATTTTGGCCTGAATGTTATGTAGATTATGCAAATATTGTTTGAAATTTCAGGTGCTTATTTGCATGGAGTTACAAAATAATGTATTTCACTGGAGGATGGTTTGTCATTTATTTTAAAAATATCGACATAAATAACCTTGATATTATCATCACATTTTAGAAACCATCACAAAAAACCCGTCTCTACAGTAAACTTTCCCCACACCATGCAACAAACATTGTTACTCTCCAGCCACTGTGGTAAAAACAAGCTATGGTCAAAACCAGAACAACATCTGAAATATGTCAGTATGCTTGTTCAATGCATACCAGAAATGTGTAATGCTGGTTCTAGGACATTCCATAACTAGGGCTTACAACATTTAAACACTATGTATTTTAACAGTGTCACGAACAGTTTAAGCCTAGATATGTAGAACAGACAGAATTATAATGCCTTCTGCAAACGCTAAGTGAAAATGGATTTTGCACGGAAAGGAATGCATTCTCTCTGTCCGCAGTCCTTGTACTAGAATCCCACAAATACCCATTTGCCTTCTAGCACAGCAAAACTAGAGTTGTAATTTGTCAAGGAATAAAGACAACAAGAACCTACTGCATGAAATAACTTCCAGACTGATGGCATAAGAAGGCGCTGCTACTCTGGAACTGAGGCACTATTCAGTTTACACCAGCATAGGTCTAATGTAATTACTGAACAGCACAAAGCCTGCGCCAAAGCTGAACAGCTAATAACAAGTGAGAGGATGACAAACCATGTACTGTACCTAAGGATCCATGCTTCCCTAGGCAAAGATCCAATGAGAATCTGAACAAATAATTACCACTACCAGAGCTGTTCATAAAAGAGCACCAGTCTTACTATAATATAGAAAATACTACATTCTTCTCCACAATAAATACTGAAGAATAAATACTGAAGAAACACTCAGTATCTTGCAATATCATTTCCCTGTTTCACATGCAGGGAATCTCTTCCGTAACTCCTGCAAATTTATTTCCACTTTTATGTCTAGAGGCAGAACAACAGATTAAATGAATTACTAGCAAAATATGATAAGGAAAGTCTATCAAATGACCACAAAGACAAACCTCTTTTTGATTATACTTGATTGCAAGCTTTAAGCGGCTTAGGTTCATCCTCTCTTCCAACAATCCTCGCTTGTCTACATGTTCATCACTAGACGTGTGATTCAGAATAACTTCCAGCTCCCGTGAATTCCGTGCTTGTGCAAGCAAATCTTTAGCAAAGGTTTTGCATTGTTGAGCTAGCTCCTCGTAATCATTTCTGAAAGACACAGAAACAGTTCACACTACAACACTGCTCACATATTTTCCGTTAATTTATTGACTGTCCATTTTTGCTCAGGATTCTATGTGATGCTAAGACAAATTAATAAAAAAGACACACAACAGTCATATGTCAAGGTCCAAGCATTCTGAAGACAACTCTGAGTAGGTTTCACATGTAACGTCACAATTACGCTTCAGTTCGCTAGACAGAGAAAAACTGAGAAACAGACTTACAGTATACAAATTCTGATCTTATGAGTTCCATATAAAGAGTTAAACCTTAGAATTATTTCCAGGAGATGAGAAAGTGTACTCATCACAAAACATGACACTGCTAAGTCATCATTTAGACTTTCCACTTGGAAGGGAAGTTGTTTTGGGTTTTGCTTTATTCCTGTAATCTGAAAATTGAAGTTTATTCACTGAATACTATTAATATAAAAAAAAAAATCCAGAAAAGAAACCACATTATTTGCTTGTTTTACCTGGCACACAGTCCATTTTAGTGCCAAGCTGTATCACGAAAATGCAACAGTTGAACTTGTAAGAAAGACAATTAGCTATAAAAACAGAAAATTCACCTTGTTTAGCAAAGTAGAATTTTACCCCATACAAACATTTCCTTTCATGCTCTCAGAAAGCTTTTGTGCTGTATAATTTCAAAGTGGTAGAAACCATCATAGTTTAAGCATAAAATTATACTGAGCATTTGTTCACTGAATAGGGCATTTTCAACGTGAAATCTATGCTCATGCATATTTCATATATATATATCTACATATATACACACACATGCTGTTCAAAGTCTTACAATAAAAAAAAAAACAAAGCCCAAAACAAACCCTAACATGAGTGAGTCAGGTCAACATAAACAAGGTGTTGAATGCTTCCACCCTGATGTCAGGGGGAAAAAAAAGTGCACAGTTCTAATGAGATATTGGTATGATCAATAGGTGTGTGATCTTGAAATAAGTCAGCATTTAGTATAATTTCTGTTTATTTTTCCAAAGGAGAGCTGAAATTTGAACTGCTGGTGCAACTATATACATGCAACTGACTACACTTAAAAGGATTTAAGGCAATTAAACTGTCCAAATGACTACTAATGAGACATAGATTATATTATATAACTTCTTATTGTATCTTATTATCAGTTTAAACAGTCCAACTACAAATAATTAAGAACAAAGCTTTTCTAATGCATACACATTTCTATACATGTAAATTCATACAGTATTAAAATTGGTTTGTGTTTTCAATTCCTACCTGAATTCAACCTCAACAAGGCTGAGTTCTTTCAAGTCTGCACTAAGTTCAAAGGCTCGCAGGATCGGATCCTCCTCTGTCAACATTATTAAAGCAGGACTGGCCAAACACCTATAAATGTCAAGACGAAACCTGTGCCAAAAGAACAGCAAGGAAAATGAAGATGGTTTATTTTATCAGTAGTTTCAAATCAGAACCTATTCCAAAAGTTTGCATAAAACAGCTGAAAGACAAAACATTTGGGTTTCTCAAAATCAGACACTACAAGCATCAAATATGACATGTCATGGAATATACTGTCCTTCACATCCTTAGAATCCCTATTATTCCAAGTATCAAAAATTAGCCAAACTGGTTCCCTCTTGTTTTCTTCATTACTCCAACTGTTACATCAGCAGAGGCCATTAGTCAAGATAGCAGTGTTGGTAAAACTACGACATTTTAAGTGTTACACAGTAGTTCTTAAGGCTCTTCAAGTGAAAAATAAAGAGACAGAAGTAAACCATTTAAGGAAATCTTCTGGTTTAGCAAACCAAATTTAAAACAGTGGGAAGCTTTAATATGCAATACAAAAAAAAATAAATTCAGGAAAAGCATCTGCAAGGATGTTCTCCTCTTGCAAAACGAGTGACTTCTGAATGCCAGAACAAAGGCTGTTATCCATTCTAGTTTAATTAAGACCTGTTATCTCAAATGTTTCTATTTGTTTGCTTGGGATACCCTGACACCTTTTCTCACACTAGACATGGGCTATGAGGATGGACACCAGAATGTGGCCTGTAGCAGCTGAATATCAGTAACAATTATCCTTTCATTTCCATTGTTTTTTAGCAATTTGGATACATGCTAGAGTAATTATGTAATAATTAATTATATATTTTAATTGCAGTATGCTTACAGTCTTTGATCTCTTGTGATTTTTCACCCCAAACTCTCATATGCTAAACTGTATTCCACCCTCAAATATGGTGTCAAGTTAACCACACAAAATATCGTTAAGATTGGTAAAACCCTCTCCTCATTTAAACCTTTATTAAAAAGCTTTCTACTTTCAAAAATACACAAGAAAAGAAGAAATCTTTAGTTTGTACTTATGAACCCATGCCACACAAACACTTTCAGAAACAGGACACAAAATTATCCACCTCCTCATTCTAGCTCAAAAAAACCCAAGTATTAACTAAGTTAAGAAAAATTTTATTTGCATAGCTCCTACACTCCCAAGCCAAAGATAGCTAGAATGTTTGTGACACAACTGGTAGAAATGAAAGGCACTTAGCTTAAAGTGTACAGTGACTAAGAGTATAAAACCAAAATAAATAAAAAAACCCACTGCCTCCCTCAGGCACCCCCCATCTCCAAGAACTACCATTTCTCACAATAAAGGCTACAGTATATTAAAAAAATCCGCTCATATACCTCACCTTAAAGATAAAAAGGAAATATCAGAGAATGAAGACATGATTTTTTTTTATTATTGTCTGAATGGTCAACTAGAATTCTAGTCTTACCTAGAATGTCGTAGACTATCTTTTTTGTTCTTTGCAGTACACAGGGTGCATTCACAGCCTACAGCATGAGGTTTGGGTAAGGATATATCTTGCTTTAACAGCATGGTGAGAATTTCATAGTTGTTACGATGAGCAGCTAAAATGACAGGTGCAACATCCATAGTCGTTGAGTACTCTGGGTTCTGAATGCGTTCCATTAATTTCTGAAATAAAATGTAGCAAGTAGCTAAATTTATTACATACAGTTCTACTACAGTGTTTACATGTAAGGGTTTTTTTGACTGTTCAGCAATATATTTCCTTATTTTCATGTAATAAACCATAGGAAAATATTTGTCCTGACACGCAATCACCTCAGATATATACTGGAAAAAAGAAAAATGGACAGAGAAATGCTTCTGGTTTGTTTACGTAGAAAACCTGACATACAGTGCACACCTCCTCCAAAATACATGCATGATATTAAAAAGCATATTTTGCTCTACTTAGAGAAAAATTATTATGTCTATTCACTATCTAAACACTGAAAAAATATCCCAATTGTACCACAGTGTTTATATAATTCCTTCCCTCCCTCTACCTCTACTTGTGACCGTTTAAAAGTTCTTTGATACTTAAGCATTGCCAAGGTAAGTTTCAGCTGATTAATTTCCAGGTGAAGGTTTGATGTTTATGATTTGCTCAAAAAAAAAAATATCTACAAAGCTTCAATACATTAATATACCCTTTATAGATCAAGGTTGCTTATTACCTTGGAAACAGACTACCAGAAAAGATTTATAACCTTTTTTTTTTCCCTCTTCTGGACTAACTAGGCATCTGTTAATATTCGGCACATATAAAGCCACTGGATTCTTTAGGTGGAAAAGCAAAGTAACACAGGCTATCCTATAAGACAAAAGAGGCTATTAAAAAATGCCTAATATCCAGATTCTATCACTTTTGAGATGCATAATTTCATTTAAGAACACAGTTTTAAACACTACAGTTACCCAGAATGCAATAGCCCCCACTCCACAACCAAAGATCAAAGAATAACACCACTCAACTACAATGGTTGGTCTGGATGATCTTTTTGGTCGGTGATTAAGTAGAATGTCGACAGCTCCCACTACTTCCGAGTCAATAGCCACCAGAAGTGCATCTGATGACTAAGGAAAGAAAACAAGTCATATAAGAAAGCAGCAGTAACTTAAACAGCATAAAGGGTCCATCTGAAGTCAAATTGCATTTTTATAAAATGTATTTTTGAACAACTAAAATGATGTTCTGCATTATCACTATGTATATGATCAGGATACAAATCCAGCTTGTCATTCCAGAAATTAGCATAGTCTTACTGACAATTTGTTTCATCGCAGAACAGCAGAAGGACCAGTTACAGAAATTACCTTCCAGCAAAGATGATTCATGATACTTGCAAAGATCAAGTTCTAAGAGACAGTTTACCAGGTTATTAAAAACGTAAAAAGCAAGCGTGCATAACAACTCGGGCATATGGGACACTTCAGCCCCAGATCTGTAGTTCTGTGGTAAAACTAGGAACACACACTTTTTTCTGGGCTGGTAACTACTTCTGAAACTTCTTTTACATTGAGATAAGTAGCTTTTCATTTCCCCTACAGTTGATATTCTTTCCAATTCACTTTAGAAAACTCAAATTTTTACTTGAAAAATAAAAGACACAACTTTTATTATTGCCACTAAAAAGAAGATCCAGGGGAGGGGAAAGCTTGGGGTTTTTTTCCTGTCCAGTATCAAATCACCTGACAAAATACTCTACTTTTTCCTGTCTTACATACTTAAGCTATCATGGCTAAAACTATCCCAGCAGCAGCAGATAGTTAAGGAAGTTTTGGTATACATTGTTGGTATGAAACTGCCTCTGTCATCAAGCACACATCTTGTTTAACAAGAAAGCACTGCAGAAATGCATGCTTACTATAACTTAAAATCTCCTAACATAATGCATTTTTCTAACTGTGCCACTATTTTAGAAGTTACTATATTCCACAATCAAAGATTCTCTGCATGATGCACTCTGACTATACAGTTTATTTTGCTTGAAGATAATATATAATCCCTACAACAGGAATAACAACCAAAATAAAGTTCAGTCTGCTCATAACATTAAAAATGTTACTTAAACAATTGCCATGCCAATAACATCCCACTAGAAAAGTATAATAGTGAGAAGAAAACACCTTCACAATTACTAAGTAGAAAAAGAACTGAACTGCCTATAAAGACAGATTAACAGAGAAGATATATAAAGAGTAGAATACACAGACCAGTGACTACACTGAAAATTTTCACTAACTTGTGTTGTGTACCTGGCAGCCATAATCCAAAAGAAGTTGCAGTATGTCCAAATTTTCATTTTCAATGGTTATGGTAACAGCATTTCGTCCAAGCACATCCACACAATTTATGTTCATTTCACCCGAGCTGTTTTCTTCCAAGAGTTTCTTAACCATGTAATAGTCACCTGCACAAGTAACATGTGAATGTCACTTATTATTATCATAAAGCAGTAAAATCATGTGAACATTCTCAGTACCAGCTACCATCAAACAAGACAACATTCCATAGCTGACAACATCCATGGAATACGTCAGACAATTAAGAAGTCCAAGAAGATAACCATTCTCTCATTGGAGAGGAAACTAAATATATTTCAGGAGATCTCTTTCAGGAAAGCACTAAAACATGTACTTTAATCCACCCTGTAAATTCCAGTCCTAAAAACGAACATACAAAAGCACAGGTACTTTTTAAAAAATGGGCAATAGCTCATATGTAACCTGTGAGACACAGGCAGTATCAACTGCATGAGAGAAGGCTTCTTTGTTCTGAAGAGCCATAGTCCCAGTGAACCCTCTCTACATTGCTACTAACAGGTTTGCATCTTCCTTGAGCAGAAACCACATTAAGTCTTTGTACCACTCCAACTTTAGCATATATTTTATCAAAGCAGATGTAATATGATGCTGCAATGTTATAGAATTCAAGCCAGCAAGCTGAATGAGCAAGTAAAGCTCACTACAGCAAGATGTATGTAAGCTCTACTTTCCTATTTGACTAAAGTACACACCACACTGCCTCGTTCAGTGTTACTCTGTTGATTCTTCTTGCCATAGAAGACCGTAACAAAGACAAACCTTAACACAGAATACTTACGGAAGTATACGTATAGAATACTTACAGAAGTATACGTAGAATACTACATACAGTAAAACACTGCAATCTGAAAGAGCGCTAAACCAGCTGTTACACAGGCAATTTTATTATTATTATTATTTTTACATTTTTTGTTGTGCATCCTTTTATCTTCCTGAGCCTTTATGCTGACGGAGAAAAGCTGTGGCTCAGTCTCATCTTCAGGCCAGACTCCACCAGCAGCCCAGCTGCCTAACAGCAACCCATCCCAGCACACCGAGCACGAGAGCAAACGTCCCAAGCCCGCTGGCTAACGTCACCACAGAAACACTCCTATGGCTGTGAACCAACCTAAACACCCAGCCAGCAGCCAGCTCTGCACATAAACACGCCAGCTCCTGCAACCACACTTATGCCCTAATGTACACACAACCAGTCAGCACATGATTAAAAGCTTTCCTTGGACTCCAACGTTTCAGAGATTTAAGATCGATTTAAAACTACGTTTCTACTCACTGGTAACTAAATATACGCTTGAAGTTGCACATCTTAGAAAGGAAAAACTCCTCCAATCCACCACCATGGGTGCAAAACACAGGAAACCTGCCTCACTCAGTCCAGGGATGCCCAGGTAAACCCTAATTTTACAACCACCACATCCCCACGGTCTCTAACAGCGAACGCAGCAAATGCCTCACGCACTGACACAAACCGAGCTCCCTCACGAACACGGGAGGCGCTGGCCCACCGCCGCCCACCCCCCGGCCCTGGGGACAGCCGGGCGCTGAGGCGAGGCCAGGTGCCGCGGTCCCCCTCAGCAGCAGCGGGGAGCAGACAGGCCCCGCCGCCCCCTCCCCGTGCGAGACACGGGCACCGGCAGGATTCGCCCCCAGCCCTGGCCCTGACCGCCGGGGCCGGGCTTAGGCCCTCAGAGGCAGCGGCCGAGGCCTCCGCTCGCCGCGGCGGGCAGCCGGACCGGTACCTTTGTCGCAGGCCAACAGGAAAAGCTTCTCGTCCAGGGTGGTCTCCTCCTTCACCTGCCGCACGTCCTTCAGCGCCAGCAGCTTGTTCGGCGAGGCCGAGGCGGACGGGTCCGCGCTCTGGTACAAGGCGGCCATGGCGCCGCTCCGCCAGGCCCATCAGAGCGCGGCCGGGGCGGTGGCGCGGCGCGACCCCCGGTGCCCGCTGCCACCCCGGTGGGAGCGGGGCGACAACCCCGGGCGCGGTCAGCCCCGCGGGCAGGGCAGGGCGGAGGGCGGCCGCTCCCCGCCGCACTGCGCAGGCTCCAATGGCGGCGGCCCCCCTGCGAGGGGCAGCGGGAGGCGGGCGGGGAGGAGCGGCCCGGGGGGGCCCGGCGCGGCCGCCGCCCGAACCCCCTTTCCCGGCCGGTGGCAGCGGGGCCGGGGCCGGCGCCGGGAGGGAGTGCCGCTGCCCCGGGGGCAGTGAGGAGGGGTGCGCGGGCCCCCGCCCGGGGAGCTGAGAGACAGCAGCAGCTTGATACTTAGGCTCCCCCCCGCCCTCTTGCATTTTTAGTTAGTTTTCTTCCTTTCTTGGGTGTTCGGCTGCGGGTAACCACCTTATTCAATGTCCAGCTGCAGCATGTTTGGTGAAAATTTACGGCTGCGGAGGAAAGTGTACAAATACTTACTTTGAAATTAATCAGAAAATAATTACGAGCTTCAGCTTCTCCAAACACTGCACTAGTCCTTCTAGATAAAAAAAAACCCTACACACATGACAGACACTTCAGGAAAATCAAAAGGAGTGATCTACAGGGAAAAGCAACACATAATAATGTGAAACCCCAAACTGGACTAGCCAGCTCTTTATTGGCTTCTTATACAGTATTTTATGAAAAATTAAAAAAATAATCAGATGCTTAGTCCAACTGCAAAAGCTAACACATAAGCAGAGCTACAGTGACACAATTATGTTTCAGCTTACTATTTCCTATTTTTTCTTAATACATAGACCATAAAAAGTTCCTGCTTGGTAACAGAACAGTACTACTGCATATATTTAAAGATTATTCTCACAAAAAAAAGTTTCATCAGCTTTATCTATCCATTAGTTTCCTGGTGTTATCATAGGCCTTCACTTGCTGTGATTAAAATCAATGACAAGACTCATTGGCTTCAACAGGAGTTAAACGCTCAAAGAATAAGGCAAGGATGAGAACTTCTGAGCAGTCAGGAGTAACGTAATAGGACTGGAATGCACCTTGAGACTTTTATGACTACACATAAGTAACATCCACAAAATCAAGCAATGTTTCACAAGAGGTCCTGAAATAATGATGCAGATACTTACAATGCTATGGAAACTTAATACATGTGAAGCTTGATTAATAGGGAGTGTGGTTTTTTTTAAGCAATACAAATCTGTGATGTTAATTAGGTAACAAGCATGTTCTGAAAACAATATTACCCATAAATAATTGATGTATTATGAAATTGAATAAAATTTTAACTAAACACATTATTAAAACTTAATATTTGTGCAAACACATTTTCTCATTTTACACTAAGCTTCAGAACTCTGTAAACTGCGAGGCATTCATCGTGCATAACATGGCAGAGAGTTACGATGTATGTCCTCATTATTTTATTTTGTTCAGTCCTCTTCCCATCAGACATGCAAACACTGTCATCACCATTTTTGGCTTCACTTCAACCAGATCATC